>NC_056553.1:12303108-12606138 GCF_910596095.1 Thunnus maccoyii | reverse complement strand
TCACAGTTTCAGCTCCAGTCTGGATTCAACCATCAAGTGAAGCGGCTCCTCTCGTCACGCAGAGCCTCACTTCACCTTCGGGGGCGTGTAGTGGCTTCTGCACCTTTCACTGAAAACCTAAACAGAGAAAAAAAAAAGGAATAAGTAACATATAAGAGAGAGAAACATCATTAATGTGGGATTATAAGACACTGTGGGTAAATGATAATAGTGATAATAGTGAGCGTACCTTCAGACTTCTATCATTGACATTGACAACATTCAGCTTTGATTGCATAAGGTTTAACTGGACGAAACAAAGACAAAAGCTGCATTATTAGTCTATAATAATAACCCTACTCACTCAAATTGCAAAAAATATAAATAAAAAAATAAAAACATACTGTATATTCTCTCTGGTTACAAGTGGTATTCAGTCATGCAGACACAGTTGGTCAGATAGTTTGTTTTATTTGTTTTGAGACACCCATGTCTAAGATTTCTGTCACCTTGGGCTGCAACTAACGATTATTTTCATTATAGATTTAATCCGTTGATTATTTTCTCCATTAATTGATTAGTTGTTTGGTCTAAAAATGTCTAAAAATGTTGTAACAATCACAAAACAGCTGTAATAAAAAGAATACCTACAGATAATGGGGCATTTGGGGACTATTTCAAATATGTCTGTCAATATTTCAACTGCTTTTGAAAGAACAATCAGTAAATCTCCTGGTCTCAAATTATATTTCAATTTCAGACTTTTATTATTGCCAAATGTTTTAAACTTTCAGACAAAGACAGAGTGCAGGGAGCACATGAGTCCAGTGTTGACCTCTCTTCATTAGCTGCCAGTGGATAATAAAAGTTTACCTGTCAGGCTCTCTGAGTATATTTCTGAATTGTTTTGAGCAAATAGTAACTTAAAATCTCTCAGTTCTGCTAATCAGATGATCCCTGAGCTTAAAATGAAAAGAGACTTTACCACTCACAATAAATTCACATTTCTAAAAAAAACTTATTACTTATTTATATTTTCTCACTTTCTTTAACTGGTGTTTTGCTCTTTGTTTGATATATCTTTCTCTTACACTATTGTGTTGCACTTGTGTTTATGGTGATAAATGCTTTTATTGTAAATCTTAATCATTTTTGTTGTGTTAAATTAATCTCAATGTCTGTCTCAAGTTTCTCAAGTGGCTCAATTATCACAGTTTTGTGGTGTTTTGTTCCCTCTAGTGTTAGAAAGAGGAATTGAATTGATCCTCTCCTAGAGCTGTTTGATGACTGACAGGCTCTCACAGTTTTGGCTCTTTTAATGCAGCCGTTCTACATCCTCAGATGTTATTGAGGGGCCATATTTATATACTCAGACCTCTGAACACTGGGTGGAGTATGAGTTTTGTCAGAATTATGTTAATGCTGATACAAGTGTTGCTGCTGAGAGAAACAAAGTTTTTGATCAAGACCAAACTTTCATCCTCCCTGAGCCCATTTGAGTTTAGAAAATGTCACCACACTTAAGAAAGAGGAAACATTTATGCAACTAGTTTGGTATTAGAACAAACCTACGAAATGTTTCAAGTTTTGCAAAAGTTGAATGGACATTTTAATATTTTAGATTTGGATTACCTGATCCAAATGACTGGAAGTTGAACTGGTTTGGTTTGGATCAGTGTGTTCAAGGATGCCACAGAGGAAACTCAGATTCTGATTCCTAACGTGTTAACAAATACACAATACATGAAGATATTTAGAAATTGAAAAAGAATAATAAAAACTCTGTTTATAGTCTGACTGTGCTTTGTATATATTCAGTAAACAGTTAAAAGTGAACATTTTTACTGAGACAGTTGACTTCATCATTAACTTCACTGTATCTTATCACAATGTCTAACATGCCTGAAGCTTTCAGTGAGACAAAGGACGCTACTGAGATAAAAATGATTTGTGATCAGATGAGCTTCAGTCTACCTCCCTTCTTTACAACCTTGGCAGACGAAACTGTTAACCTCCATTTCCATTCTGGATTTGCTGTATTTTCATAAAAGTGAGAGCCTCAGTGGAGGAAAAAACCAATATGAAGAATTCAGAGCAGAACCTCTTCATCAAGATAAGTATGATTATGATGTTTGAAAAAAATGTGTAAAAGCTTCATCTATTGACTGTTGTTAATCTCATTGCTCACTGATCCATAGCGAAACAGGGAAAACCAGTTGTTAAAGAAATCCCTGATGATAAAAGATTGCGTTCCAGATGACTATTCTCATTTGGATTAATCTGCTGATTATTTTCTTGATTAATCAATTAATCATTTAGTCAACAACAGTAAAAAACATCAGTATCCTACAGAACAAGGTGAGGTCATAAAATTTCTTATTTTGTCTGACAAACAATCCCAAACTCTGTGTTCCTTGGTTGCCATAATCCCCCAAATCCACCAGATACCTTCAGACTTTTCCTGTTTTCTTAAGGAAATGTGACTGAGGACTGTTGCTCACTACACACTGACCCTCGTAGAATCTAAGTGCAAAAGTGAAATGAAACTAAGAGCAACAGTTGTCTTTCAGTCCTATTTTTGTTGTTACATGCAGGCCACTTGTCAAACTTATTGTTTCATGTTCATGACAACGGCAATGACTGTCTGAGTTCTTTAAAGACCCTAAGGTTGTCAATGTCATATTGAAGCGTGTTTGTTATTCCTGCTCAGTGTGACTACAGTGTTCATTCATGTGCATGGTGGGCTTTTGGTTTTCAGTTTGCCCTGTGTTTTTCCTCCTGTGTTCCCAGCCTGCTTTTCCCTCCACACCTGCCCTGCATCAGTTTGTTAGCCCTCCATTGCTCCTTGATGGTGACATGTGATTTGTCCAAGTGGAATTGCCGTGCCTAACTGTCCAGAAAATATGGACGCAGTCACCGTGACGTCACCCATTGGTTTGCAAACTGCCATTCTGAAGTCTCGAGTGTAGCGATTTTGACCATCGCCATCTTGGATTTGGCCGTTGCCATGTTTGATTTTTGGGGCCAGAAGTGACCATATTTGGACGAGAGGGTGGAGCTGACCATAGCACTAGCTGCTAGCTTCGTTAGCATGATGCATTTACAAGCCATGGTTAACAGTGATAATGCTAATGCTAATTTTCACTAGGGAAAAACAGGCCTAAAACCATTAAAACAAAATGTACTCACCAGAAAAACTGATCATCCGACTCATTGATGTGTCTTTTATTACAACCAAACGCTGAACAAGACTTTTTTTAGGCGACCACAATGTTACAATTAACTTTAGTGAACTGAAAACACACTGTGAAATGGCAGCAGCTATGCCTATACGCAATAGTTACGTTATGTAAGCAACATTGTCACCATGGTGGCAACTTGTCAATCACAACGTAGCCATGCCCTAAAGCATACCCTGCTTTATCATCTATTTTACTCTAAAATTATAAAATGAGCACCATGCTGTATTGGAGAAGACTTGAAACTAGCAATTGAGACCATAAACTCATTAGGAAACAGTTTACTGAGGTAATAAATCAAGTGAGAAGTAGGGTCATTTTCTTATAGACTTCCATACAATCAGACTTCTTTTTGCAACCACTGGAGTCGCCCCTTGATGGCCATTAGATAGAATGCAGGTTTTTGGCACTTTCGCATTGGCTTCACTTTTCAGCTCTGGAGGTTGCCGCTTGATCAGGCCACACAGATAGTTTCAGTTTTACTTGTCTGGATTTTATGATATTTGTCTCTTAGGCTACTAATAAAACTGCAGATCATTTTAACAACATAGTGACATCTTCAGATATAATATTTTGTCCAACCAACAGCTTAAAAACTCAAAGATATTATTTTAGAGTGGTATAAAAATAGACAAACAGCAAATGCTCACATTTAAGAAACCTAAACCGGCATATTGGCTTGTAAAATGACTGAATTTATTAACTGATTATCAAAATCTGTCAATCATCTAAGATTTCAGAAAAAATCCTCCTTACTTCCTTATTAGGAATATTGGAAGAAACTTAATAGATTGCCCTAATAACATCAAATTAGCATATATGGATCACACATGAAAATCACTAAACACTACTGAACCAGATAAAAAGTAATTAACAATATATACTAGGGCTGTGCGATTAATCGAACTTTATATTGATTATAATTTTGCCTTCCAACGATTATGAAAACAAGATCATTGAGATAAAATGATTATTGTTTATTATTGTCATTTTGTAATGATGTTCTCGTTTTGTCTTGTGTTGCAAATCAAGCGAACCCCTTTAATTTACAGCGGTACTCTTTCGCTCCTCCCTAAACGCCTCTGACAGGCTTGAGAGTCTGTCCACAGACTAACCAGGCTAACTGACAGCTGAAATTTACTAAACCAAAACAGTTTGCATGTCGGCTCCACAGGAATAAATTAAGTGTTTGTACTTATTGAGTCATTGGTTTTATTTCCTCACCCACTGTAGTGAGTGAATCTGCCTGTAATGAAACCGGGGCTAACCGGTGCTTCCTCCGCAGGCTCCACTTCACTCAGCTGCCTGACAGACCCGCTGCTTCTTCCAACTTCCCACTTTCCCACTGACCTGAATAACAAACCGGGGCTCGGTGCTCCGGTTGGATCCAAACGGAGATTCGGGGCTAGCTAGGGGGCTAACGGAGCGTTAGCCGCAGCATGACCGGAGGGAAGCACAGCCAGTTAGCCTCTGCTAGCCTCCCAGCTAACGTTAGCTGATGGTATTGGTGTCAGTGTGGGCAGTTGCCAACAACTCCCACTGCCTGGAGGAAAAGAGTGGGAATGGTTAAGCAAAACAAACATTTCACCAGTGTATACACAGTATAGAGTCATAATTTCTGCAGATTGATGACTTAATGTTACTGAAATGTAATTTTTGACTTACTCTTGTTATTTTATAAATAACTGGTCACTGGGTCGACGGCCTCGGATAGGCAAAGTCATGCCTTGACGCGGGGACTGTCCTCGTGAAATTCATCCGATGAAATCTGACAGGAAAAGAAACGGGTTTTAACAACCAGGCATCTTTTACACAACAACAAAAATTCGGTAATTGAACTGTTCACCCTCCTCGTCACCTCTGCTGTGACCAACATCAGCAGTTTATTGGAAGCTTTTGACTTACACTGTGGTCGAAGTCTTGCTAGATCCTAAGCCGTGCATCATGTAACAGACCTGAGGTAACATGTTGTCCAGCACTATGTGGGTGATCTCCTCCGCCATATCCCGGCATAGGCCCGATAGCAACCTGATGGTATCGGTGTCAGTGTGAGGAAAAGAGTAGGAATGGTTAAGCAAGTGTATACACAGTATAGAGTCATAATTTCTGCAGCTGGATGACTTGACGTATCTTTTGACTTACTCTTCTGTTATTTTATGGAGACTTGATTTTATAATTGGTTTGATGGCCATGTCTACTAACTCCACAGGGCTAGTGACTTTGTCTGGACAGGAAAACTCGGAAAGGACTGATCTTTCATTCTGCATCCTCAGCATTGAGCTCCTCATCGTCGGTGAAGTCACTGTCCTGGGATCTTTCTTCAAGTTGTTTTCCTCTCCAAAAGCACCTATGCAGGATCTGGGCTGTATGGTAAACCATGTCATCCACGAGAGATTGGCAAGAGATGTCAGACCCACCAGACTGGGGTGATGGTGGGAAAGAGGGTACGTAAAAGGAGTCAGTAATTGAGTGGTTCACCCTCTTCATCACCTCTCCTGCGACCAACTCCAGCAGTTTATCAGAGTTGTGGGAACTCAACTGCTCTTCACCTTAACTCCCATCCCCACCCATCCTTCAAGTCATTTTCTTCTCCAAGGGCGTCATTGCATGATCCGGGCTATATGATAAACCATATAATCCACTATAGATTCGGGGGAGATGTTAGACTCAACAGCCTGGTGTAATTGTGGGAAAGCCGTCAATGAAATAATTCCAGCCAGTGAGCGGTTCACCATCCTCGACACGTCTGCTGTGACCAACACCAGCAGTTTATCTGTGTTGTGGGATCACCTTGCCTTAACTCCCATCCCGATTTGCGGATCTGCATTGATTTCTCTGTCACAATGTAATAAATTTACTGCAGTATGGGCCAAAGGAAAAAGGGTCACTAATAAGTTGCTTTAAGAAGTTTCGACAGCAAAACTTACATGCGGCGCCCCAACCTTGGTCGGGTAACATTCACCATCCACGTCACTCTGGACGACCCCTTCGATACTGTCACCCACTCCTTGGTCTGCTCAGTGCAGACATCCACCAGCACAGTGGCATTAAAACCAGTGTGGTCTCCCAGTGAAGCCACCTCTTCATAATGGCATACATGGTACCTGCTGAATTGCTTTGGTAGCCAACCCTACAAGTAACAAACAAACTGCTATTAATTAAAATCCACACACATAATAAAATTGTTTGGAAAAATAAAGTATCTGGGTGATATGTAGACCTGCCAACCCTGGACGAATTTTTTCAGTACCACTTCGGCAACCTAAATGCGTCAGATGCAAATCACTGCTGTTCGCACAATGAATTATTATACATAATTTGTACATCACGTGCACACATGCAGCAAACTGACAAAAATGTGAGGGATGCACTGATATGAAAATTCTTGCTACCAATAACAGATTGTTTGCAGAAATATCTGCAGATACTGTTAGTTGGTCATTTATGGCTGTTTGTCCATTTGTCTTTCACCTGCCTAACACACAGTTCACCAAGGAACACAATTTCACTCAGGCTACACACTAACCTACCACTACTGCTGCATTTCTATATTTATATTGTTAACATCTCCACAATAATCAAACTTTAAGCCAATTTGATTTTTGAAAATATATTTTTAGCTAATTTGAAAAGATGATAATGTAGCTGTAAAACCCAGACCAGCCTAAACAGACTATTTTGTGGCTACGATTAAATTAATATTTTAGAGCTGGTTAATACAACAGTTCTCATCATAGGAAGGCTGTAACTTAATGGTACGAAGACCTAATGACAATACAGGCTGAATATGAACATGGCTGTTGAAACTGTAGAAGTCATCACATCCCTCCTTACATATTCTACTTAATTTGCAGTAGGGGGTGTTTCCTTGAAATTTTCCTGTAGTAGGCAAAGTTATAGACTACAGTGCCAACACATACACACCTAGTAGGCCACAGGCCCATTCTACCTTTTACACACACCTGCGCACACACAGCTCCTGGTAACTTTCGAGGTAACGTTATTTCTGTGGCACATTAACTCACTCTTTTTCCATTGTGCCACCGCTCCTCTCATTACAGTTACGGGTTTGGCTGCAACAATAATTATGAATACACACTATGAAAAAGTCACGTTTTACAATCTGCGACATATGGACAATATGTCCTAACGTTACATTGCCACCTTAAATGCCTGGTGAACAAGCAAGCTAGCTTGCAAATTACGTAACATTAGGCTAATATTATTAACATTAAATATTTTCCTAAAGTTGGAAGGTCTGCGTTAACTCAACTCAATTCACAATTTCAACTTTCCACATCCTAGCGGAGCTTTAGCTGCAGCATGACCGGAGGGAAGCACAGCCAGTTAGCCTCTGCTAGCCTCCCAGCTAACGTTAGCTGATGGTATTGGTGTCAGTGTGGGCAGTTGCCAACAACTCCCACTGCCTGGAGGAAAAGAGTGGGAATGGTTAAGCAAAACAAACATTTCACCAGTGTATACACAGTATAGAGTCATAATTTCTGCAGATTGATGACTTAATGTTACCGAAATGTAATTTTTGACTTACTCTTGTTATTTTATAAATAACTGGTCACTGGGTCGACGGCCTCGGATAGGCAAAATCATGCCTTGACGCGAGGACTGTCCTCATGAAATTCATCTGATGAAATCTGACAGGAAAAGAAACAGGTTTTAACAACCAGGCATCTTTTACACAACAACAAAAATTCGGTAATTGAGCTGTTCACCCTCCTCGTCACCTCTGCTGTGACCAACATCAGCAGTTTATTGGAAGCTTTTGACTTACACTGTGGTCGAAGTCTTGCTAGATCCTAAGCCGTGCATCATGTAACAGACCTGAGGTAACATGTTGTCCAGCACTATGTGGGTGATCTCCTCCGCCATATCCCGGCATAGACAAAAAACTGACAAAAATGTGAGGGATGCACTGATATGAAAATTCTTGCTACCAATAACAGATTGTTTGCAGAAATATCTGCAGATACTGTTAGTTGGTCATTTATGGCTGTTTGTCCATTTGTCTTTCACCTGCCTAAACACAGTTCACCAAGGAACACAATTTCACTCAGGCTACACACTAACCTACCACTACTGCTGCATTTCTATATTTATATTGTTAACATCTCCACAATAATCAAACTTTAAGCCAATTTGATTTTTGAAAATATGATTTTTAGCTAATTTGAAAAGATGATAATGTAGCTGTAAAACCCAAACCAGCCTAAACAGACTATTTTGTGGCTACGATTAAATCAATATTTTAGAGCTGGTTAATACAACAGTTCTCATCATAGGAAGGCTGTAACTTAATGGTATGATGACCTAATGACAATACAGGCTGAATATGAACATGACTGTTGAAACTGTAGAAGTCATCACATCCCTCCTTACATATTCTACTTAATTTGCAGTAGGGGGTGTTTCCTTGAAATTTTCCTGTAGTAGGCAAAGTTATAGAGTACAGTGCCAACACATACACACCTAGTAGGCCACAGGCCCATTCTACCTTTTACACACACCTGCAAGCTAGCTTGCAAATTACGTAACGTTAGGCTAACGTTATTAACGTTAAATATTTTCCCAAAGTTGGAAGGTCTGCGTTAACTTAACTCAATTCACAATTTCAACTTTCCACATCCACCCAAGTACGTTCACGTTTACTAAGGAGTTAAAAGTGGCGTCCTCACTTAAGGAAATAACCAGCTGGAGTGAGAGGGGGGATCGCAAGGGTTAAAATCAGTGACATGTTGCTTTCGCTTTGCAGTCTCTTGTAATGTCATTACGTATTTGTCAAGTATGACCATATCATGGATGTATGGACCATATCCCTGCTGATATTTGGGTGAAGGCTAGAGGAATGAATCCGGTGCTATGACTGGTGGAACTCTTCTTCTTCTGTTGCTTTTCGGCAAGCTACAAGCTGCTGCCTCTTGCTGTTGGACTTGAGTACTGCACATGCACAACTGAACCATACATTTATTAATTGAACTTACAGGCGCCACCAGATTTTGCGTAGTTTAGAATGACAAATCGTACCAGCGTACTTTGATGTCAAAATGTGTACATGCAACGCAAAATGTGTACAAGTTGGCAGGTCTGAATATGTAGGCTAAGCAGTGTTCTGACAAAATGATCTAATACTGTAAGCACTACAACGATTTTAATGAATGATGTTACTCATAGTAAGTTACTGAGTGACAGATATTGTCAGATACCTTAAACTGCAGGTACTCCTTTATGTTGTCCTGTGGTCCTGAGCACAAAGACCAGGTCTAAAATAAAAGCGAAAAACATTTACAAAACCCTGTTTAATAGCTACACAATTATGTTATGTTATGAACAACACCCAGCTAACGTAGGATAAACGTCCCTATTAAGCCCATGTACCATATAAGCCCACTTGCAACTTCTGAGTTGACACTTTTTATGTAAATCAATCAGATTTGTCAATATTAAGTTATCAAAGCACGTGTGACATGTGCCTGCTGATCCCAGAAGAAGTATCAAAAAACTTGTGATGATTTTGGTACCCTCAGAAGATAAAATGTTTGGCATACTTTTACTCCCGTGTTTAGTAAATACTCATTTGTTATCAAAATTTACTTGATTAGTGTTCTGAGTAAGACATATGTTAGTATATTACTTGAATTAGAAATATTTTTTCTTTTGAAATCAAAATATGAGTTTTAGCATGTTGGCAAACCACATGCTGCATCAATACAATAGCTGCATAGTGTGGTTCATTGCAATGACATAAGCATGTGTAGTTTACATTTTTGTATGCAGTTTATATTATTATACTGTTAAATAGATAATAAATGTGTATGTTTATCTTTGTTTATTTTTTAATTAACATTTTTACCTGGTGGGCTTAAAGGGGACGCTACCAAAAAAACACACTGTCTGGGGTGGATATAAATGACTACAGCTAATTACTTTTCTGCATGATCAATTTATACTTTTCATGCTATGTTAGTGCACCATATATAGATTTATTTCATATAGTTGTTTTTTTAATTTCATGTGCAGAGAATCAAATATCCTGTCTTTCAATCTTAAATTCACTGATGTTCCCTTTAAGCTCATTTGACTGTGTTTCAATGGAGATTTTCTCTCTTTTGACTTTTTAACTATTTTCCTCCCCAATTTTGACCTCACCTGATGAATCAGCGCCGTAATTCAGATAATCAATACTCATATTTAAATATCAGTGATACTGCATAGGTTAATTCATTCTGGATAGGCCTATATTCTATCCTTACATAAGCAATAATTCTTAATCTTTACTTTTCAGATGAGTTTTAGTTTAAGAGGAGATGATGATTCAAGATGTTATGACTGATGTCTCTTCACAATGAACTGAATGGTTTTAAAATGTGTTTTTACTGTTTTCAGTAGACTACTAGTCTAAATGTGATTAAAATTTGAAAATCAATTAAAGTTATAGTTTAATTGTAAATACTGAAATTGACTCATTTACCATCCTTAGAACATTAGTATCGAACCAACAAACTGTTTTTCTTTCAGTCAGTCTTCAAATATCTTCACAAAAATATCTGCACTTTCAACCAGCTATTAGTACCAAAAAATTTGGCCAATTTCAAATGCCAACAGCACACCATAGGATAGAGATACAGACAAAATGACCACACATATTGAAAGATGAACTATTGAAGAATAATTTCCACTATAGTTTTGATTTTGTTCGTAAATAGTTTTTTGGCTACATTCCAAAGAATACATGTTGTAAGTTGAGTTTTTTCTGCGTTGACAACACAGCTTGCCATTTACAGGCCATAGGATTGAAGTGGAGAAAAAATGAAAATAGCTACTGAGAGCTAAGAGATTACAGATTTGTATAGAACAAGTTTATACTGAATTGGAGAAGGAGGTTGAGCTTCAACAATGGGAGTCTCAGCAGAGTGCTAAACCCAAAATCCAGTAGGCATGTTCCAAAAATATGGAAAAGGTAGCACATCTCAAATTTCTAATCAAGGAGGATAAAATACTAACATTTCACTTGTTTATTTGGCTCACATCACATCAGAAATATGTGATGTGAGCCATAGTCATAACCCTCTACCAAAGAGTATAGTGCACAAGATGCATGCGTCAGCGTTGAGTTTGTCCGCTACAATTGCATCTACCAAAGAGTAAGTAATACATCGGCATTGTGGTTGTTCGACAGACACTGTTATAAATGGACTTTTATTCCGTTTTGAGCCACATTTTCATGATAAATTTTGGTCGTTTTTTACTATATCTTTTAGCCGGATGAATGATTTTAGTCATCGGACGTCTGGATCTTAAGTTATATGAGAAATAAACAGTGCAAATGTTGGCAGCAGCTCAGATAACAGCCCCTACCAGACGTCCATTGCTCGCCGAACATAGTTGGAGAAACGCTGATTTTTTTTAGGCGAAACTGCTTTATTCAGCGTTTTTCCCTGTAATCACCAGGTCCGTTTGTTTTGGAGAGGAGGAGACCTCTGCGGATAATTCTGCTTCCGGTAAAAACATCCTGAAGAATGAACACTGGAGTAATCCTACCCCGGAGAAGCACGTTGTTTAACACTGAAGACAACAACTCCCATGATCCCTTGCTACTTCACACCGTCATCACACTCCCTCTTTTGTTGTTGTTTTGATTGAGAGACCCCTAGTGGCTGAAATTACATATTGTGCGTTTAAATCCATTTGGTGTCATAGTGTTGAGTGTGTATATCCAGTAACAGTGTTTTGTGAAGTTTCATTTGAAGTTGTATATGGTTGTTTTGGGTTACGAACATAACTTCAAGACATCTGAAAACGGGGAAATAAAACAGTAAAAGTAAAAGCACAAGCCATCTTGGATTTGACCGTTGCCATGTTTGAGTTTTGGAGCCAGAAGTTACCATATTTGGATGAGAGGGTGGAACTGGTGATAGCGCTAGCTGCTATATAGATCAGAACGGTGCATTAACAATTTATGGTTCACAGTGATAATGCTAATGCTAATTACCGCTAGCGCAAACAGGCCTAAAACCATTAAAAGAAAATGTACTAGCAGCGGTTACGCCTGTACTCTGTAAGAGGGTACGAATATCAGGGTAAGCCAGTCAGAGGCAGAGTAGGGCGGATCATAACTTCGTCATACTAGTAAAAATCGCTTACAGTGTATCTATAAAAAATAGAACAATTCTCATCTGTGCCTCTATCACCGTGTCTAGATAGAAAAGTGTCTGTTTACTCCATAGATATTAATCAAAACGTTTTTGAAACCCTGTCCAATTGTCACGGAATCAGGCGCACACATCAGCACTTGTCTGTTACGCTGAGTTACGTGTGTTACGCACAGCGCGTGAGGCGCGTGCACGTAGCGGCGGCGCTGCTCCTGCGTTCTACACGTGGATAGAGCGCTTTGACGTCATGCGAGTGGCTTTGTGACGTTTGGTCCTTTATGACATTTCAGTTCTAGTCACTTTATCAACTCAAGATAACCTCAGTGATCATTTGTACACAGACCTTCATCGTGGAAACTACCGAGAAATCAATAAAGAAACTATCAGCCGTTATGGAGAACGCACAGGTAAGAAAATCAGGTTCGGTTGTGATTGACCAGTGAGCCCATTTCATCCTTTTCCGTTCCATTTTGATTAAATACTCCAGCCTACTTAGATTAGAAAATACTTTTGTCAGCTATGATTCTATTTAAAATAAATTAGAAATGAATTGATCTTTATGCAGACATAGATTCAATTAATCAATCGAACTTTATTTATATAACACCTTTCAAACAAATAAAAAACAATTCATAGTGCTTTACAAGTGATTGACAAAATGTATTAAAAATGGAAAACTAACAGGTAACCAGTGTAAAGACTTTACAATAGGAAAGAAATGGCCTCATTTTGGAGATGTTGTTCAGTTCAGTTCAGTTCAGATCAGTTAGTGTAGAGATGATAAAAGTTTATGCAATTAAAATCAATGTGTGTGAGAAAAATACCTTGTTATTCATCGCACTGTGCTACATACTTCCAAATTTTTATTATTTTTAATATCTGACAGTTAATTGTTATGCAACATTTTACAACACATTAATCACACAGAGTCACAGATCTATATCTGCTCACTCTGAATGCAGACAGCTTGCACATTTCATTAAGAGATGGTTTGTGAATTGTGCACCAACTACCACACTGTTAATAGTGTTGTCACATTTTGAACACATAGATGTTTTACAGTACCCTAATGAGAACTGTTTTTGTTGTGTAAAAGATGCCTGGTTGTTAAAACCTGTTTCTTTTCCTGTCAGATTTCATCATATGAATTTGATGGAGAGCGTCACCGCATCACAGCACGATTTTCCCTATTCAAGGCCATTGACCCAGTGACTACATCATATCTTCACAAACTAACAGAAGAGTAAGTCAAAAGTTACATTTCAGTTACATTAAGTCATTAAGCAGCAGAAATTATGACTATATAATGTGTATACACTGGTGAAATGTTTGTTTTGCTTAGCTTAACCATTCCTACTCTTTTCCTCAAGGCAGTGGAAGATGTTGGCAACTGCCCACACTGACACGGATATCATCAGCTTGCTCTCGGACCTGTGCCAGGATGTAGTGAAGGCGATCACCTGCATGATAATGGACAACGTGTTACCTCAGGTCTATAACAGTATGCAGAGCTTAGGGTCCAGCAACACTTCGACTACAATGTAAGTCTAAAGCTTCCAAACTCTGTTATTCACTTGTACCTTCTTCTCCAACATCCATATTGTATGTAGCATTTTGTACCTCTAGGATTATTAGGATCCACAAAAATACAGTTAATGATCAATATTGCCTTTTAAAAACCCACCACATCCTGTTCTACAGAGTTTATGTGTTTTGTTCACATAAAGGCCCTGAGTTATAAAAAAAGGTCATAAAAGAGAGATATGTTTGAATAGCACTGCCCAGGACAAAGCAGTTGACTAATGTGTGACTGTAACTCTTTTTAAGGAGCAGGATTGATGCGTCAGAGATGGATTTGAGTGATTATCTCGTGTCAGAGGAAGCCATGCAGTGCTGCATTCGAGATACCCTGAATGTCTCTCTTGCAGAGGGGATGGGAGTTAAGGAGGAGAGTTCCCACAACGCCAATAAACTGCTGGAGTTGGTCGCAGGGGAGGTGACGAGGAGGGTGAACCACTCTATTACTGACTTCTTTTACGCACCCTCTTTCCCACCATTGCCCCAGTCTAGTGGGTCTGACATCTCCTGCCAGTCTCTCCTGGATGACATGGTGTACCATACAGCCCAGATCATGCATGGGTACATTTGGAGAGAAAAACGTTTTGAAGAAACATCCCAGGACAGTGAGTTCTCTGAGTTTTCAAGTGTAGACGAAGCCACTGACAGTGAGGAGCTCAATGCTGAGGATGCAGAATCAATCTGCTCTGAGATATCTGATGTTTCCAGTCCTGAAAAAGTCACCAGCCCTGTGGAGTCGATACAAACGGCCATCAAACCAATTATAAAATCAAGTCTCCACAAAATAACAGAGGAGTAAGTCAAAAGTTACATTTCAGTTACATTAAATCATGAAGCAGCAGAAATCATGACTATATACTGTGTATACACTGGTGAAATGTTTGTTTTGCTTAACCATTCCTACTCTTTTCCTCCAGGCAGTGGGAGTTTTTGGCAACTGACCACACTGACACCGATACCATCAGGTTGCTCTCGGGCCTGTGTCTTGATATAGTGGACAAGATCACCCACATAGTGCATAAAGAGATGTTTGCTCGGGTCCGGTTCAGGATGCATCAGACAGGGTCCAGCAACACTTCAATCATAATGTAAGTCAAAAACTTCCAAACTCTGTTATTCACTCACACCTTCTTCTCCAACATCCATATTGTATGTAGCTTTTTGTAACTCTGGGATTATTAGGATCCACAAAAATACAGTTAATGATCAATACTGCCTTTTAAAACATTTTCCACCACATCCTAGTCTAAAGAGTTTATGTGTTTTGTTCAAATAAAGGCCCTGAGTAATGAAAAATGTCATAAAAGAAGGAAATGTTTGAATAGCACTGCCCAGGACAGGTCAGTTGACTAATGTGTGACTGTTTCTCTTTTTAAGGAACAGGATTCGTGAGTCAGAGTCCCACTGGTTTCATTACATGGTGCATGAGAAAATAACAAAAGTCCACATTGGGACATGCCTGCATTGGTCTGTTGGAGCGGGGATGGGAGTTGAACCAAAGAGATCCCATAACACAGATAAACTGCTGGTGTTGGTCTCAGCAGAGGTGACGAGGAGGGTGAACCTCTCACTGGCTGAAATTTTTTCATCGACTGCTTTCCCAGAATTACACAAGGCTGTTGAGTCTAACATCTACAACAAATCTCTTGTGGATGATATGGTCTATCATATGGTCCAGATCCTGCAATGGTGCCTTTGGAGAAGGAAACGACTTGAAGAAGGATCCCCAGATGATGACCCCAATCTATATTCCAGTGCAGACTCAATCAACGACATTGAGGAGTTTGACGCTGAGGATGCAGATTCAATCTCTTCTTCCTCTGAGAGTTCAGTCCTCCCTGAGTTTTCCGGTCCCGACGAAGTCACCAGTGTTGAGGAGTTTGACGCTGAGGATGCAGAATCAATCTGCTCTTCATCTGAGGGTTCAGCCTGCAGTTTTGATATCATAAAAGCTTCTCCCAGACCGGCAGTGGATGTATCACGGAGAGAGAATTTCTCTGGACAGAAGTCCACAGGAAGAATCAGCACCTTTGTGAGGAAACTGAGGAGGTTTTTCCAGAGAAACACTGCAAGAGTCAATCCAGCCTGTGAAGTCATCCAACTGGAGAATGGATCAACACAAACGCCGCCTCCAAAGAAGAAGAAGCGTCCGGCCGTCACCAGGATGTTCTCCTCCTTGGACAAGGTTCTGAGGAAGCCGTTCACCTCCTGCATCAGTGGTGGATCACATGACGACTAGGACACACAAGTGTGTTCAATCAGCACGATTAACAGGATTTCCTAACTTACAAAGCCCTTAATGGTCAGGCACCATCATATCTTGAAGAGCTCATAATACTGTATTATCCCACTAGAACACTGCGCTCCCAGAATGCAGGCCTACTGGTGGTCCCTACAGTCTTTAAAAGTAGAATGGGAGGCAGAGCCTTCAGCTATCAGGCTGCTTTTCTATGGAACCATCTACCAGATTCAGTCCGGGGTGCAGACACCCTCTCTATGCTCTATGTTTAAGAGTAGGCTTAAAACTTTCCTTTTTGATAAAGCTTATAGTTAGGGCCGACCAGGCTCGCCTTGGATCAGCCCTTAGTTATGCTGCTATAGGCCTAGACTGCTGGGGGACTTTCCATGATGCACTGAGCTCCTCTCTCCTCCTCCTCCTCTCCATCTGTATGCATTAATGTAACATCAATGCATGTCAATAACTTTGCTTCTTCCCCGGAGTTTTTTGTGCTTTCTCATCTCACAGGAACCCCGGGTTCTGGGCCGAGCCTTCGCGGTCCTTCACAGTCCTGATGGCATCCTTCCCTGGCTATTGATACTTATACTTGTTGTTGTTATGATTGTTGTTCTTCTGTCCCCCCTCCCCCTTTCCCTCTCTCTTTCTCTCTCTCAACCCAACCGGTCAAAGCAGATGGCCGCCCACCAAGAGCCGGGGTCTGCTTGAGGTTTCTACCCGTTAAAGGGGAGTTTTTCCTTACCGCTGTCGCCAAGTGCTTGCTCATGGGGGAATTGTTGGGTCTCTGTAAATTAAAGAGTACGGTCTTGACCTGCTCTATGTGAAAAGTGCCTTGAGATGACTTTTGTTGTGATATGGCGCTATATAGATAAAAATTGATTGATAAATTGATTGATTGATTTCAGTTTTACACAAAACACATAACAATTTACAATTAAAATGAGCACTGTGCCGCTGCGGGTAAAAGAACACATCCTTTTTAAGAGTTAGGGCAGCACAGTAGCTCAGTATGGCCTCACAGGAAGAAGGTTTAGGGTTCGATTTGCGGCCTTAGCCCTTTCTGTGTAGAGTTTACATGTTCTCCCCGTGTTGACGTGGGTTTTAACCGGGTGCTCCGGTTTCCTCCCACATTCCAGAGATATACAGATCAATTGGAAACTCTAAATTGCCCACACAACTTAATTTAATCTGGACTTCAATAACATTGGCTATATACATTGGAGCCAAAGGGGCGTAAGTGCCTTACATCAGATTTTACAGGAGAGCCAAAACAAATTTTGATCAAACTTGAATCAGCTACCTTTGCCACATACTGTACACAATATTTGATCTTTTTGTGTTATCAGATTGAGCATTACTATAAAAGGAATACTGCTATAGTTTAAGTTGAAAAATATTTATTAAACATTTTAAAAATGGCAAAAGAGTGAGATACACCTTTTTGGCACAAACATTTTCCCCATAGACTAATGCAGAATATGGGCATATGTAAATAAACAATTGTAAACCACATTAATTTTAATTAAAACTGATCAATTACACTTCAGTCAACACTGAAAAAAGATAAGGACAAATACCTTGAAGTAATGCACAGCAACTTTCATCAAGGCTTTTAAAATGCCCTTATCATTTATTTATTGATCTTTCTCTATTTCTTGAACTCTCTCTCCCTCGTTTCCTGGCTGCTCTTTCTCCTGGACCTCAGTCAGATACCCTCCTAAATAAACAATTTATAAATAAATAGAAAAATGTATTCATGCTTTTCTTTTACACAACATGTATGTAGGGCACATAGCATGTATGCATAACATAGTGTACACATTATAGCATTCATAGGCTAACTTTAGCTAATGCCACTGTTCATTCTGGCCAGTTTACACTCTTAAGTTTTAAAATAACATTTTGAATCTAGAGGCCTAATCATTTTATGGCAATATTAACCTATTTTCATGAATGTAATATTGACATAGAATACTAATTAAGATATGATCATGTTGCGATCATGTTGCTAGCATGCTCGGACTGTTCGCATGCTAATGATGAGTGAGAAAAGTATAAAAGAATTTACCTTCTGGCTCAAAGTCGATATCAAGATCATCTATTTCATCTGGTTCATCTTCCATCAAACTCATTAAAACCTGCTGTCAAATATTTATTTTCAACGTTTGACCATGCTTTCCTCTCAGCCAATTAGACTTAAGTGTTGTTAGAATGTTGTACCCACAATGCTTTGCTCAGTGCCAAAAGGGCGCAAGTGAGCTTACGCCCTTTTTGCACTGACTTTTACTGTTACACCTTTCTGTTTTCTTTTAATCACAACTTGTGGGTCATCATTTCAGTTGTGTCCTTTTGGCACTGCGAAGATCTCACTGAGAGCTTTAATTTGATATATAAAACTCATATTAGCCGCACATGGCACTTAGGCCCCTTTGGCTCCAAGCCCTCGATATATTGAAACTAATAAAATAGTTGACATTTCTTTTGTAGAAAATGGGTCATAGAAAATGAATCTGCAGCAGCGCCACTGTTATACATGATGCACATCACGCACTGTGCTTATAGGGCACCAAGTGCCAGAAGGGGCAAAAAAACAGCACCTCATTAAGTTGGAAATATATTCACAGGTTCAAACTTCCCAGATCAATAACTCATAAGCGAAACGTTGTTAAAACCCAAGTGATGCCTCTTTCTTAACGTAGAAAGGTAGACAATGCCTAAAAAGTACAGCACCGAAAGAGATACTACAAAAACATAAAGCATGCAGGGATTATCTGTACCTGTTTGTAAAATAGTTTCCCTCTAAACTGTCATGAAGAATCATTTACTTGAGCAAAAGTAGCAACAAAATGAAAGATATTCCATAAGGCCTTTTTCACAGCAGACGTTTTGAGTTGTCATAGTGGGAAAAGCACTGGTGTTACTAATAACATTAACAATGACTCCTTTCTATCCAAGTGTCCCAGTAACCATGACAGCCATCATTAAGTTTAATGTTTACACCTGTGTTTTTCATACTGTGAATGTCAAAATGTCTGCTGTGAAAAGGCAGTAGAAACCCTTCATTTAAAGATTTGCCTGAATAAAAGTAAACACAAAGTACTGGCAGTACTATGTAGAGAAGTTGTACTAAACTGTTTAAATGCTGATGTAAATTAAAAGGTGGTGGAAAAACAAAGTAGTACCTCACCTGAGCTAAAGTACAGTACTTGAGTAAATGTCCTTACTTTCTTTCTTGCCTCTGAACACAAAACATGAAGTAGGTCTTCAAGTAACAATCCATTAGTTCCCAAACCACAATGATATAAATTATCATGTGGACATCAAGATCAACATGGATGTCAAGAATAAATCTTATCTAATCTAATGATTTATATTGTTAGTCTGTAAGATAGACAAAAGGCTCATTCAACACTTTTAGACTGCGTAGTTAACTTTAGCTTTTTTTTAAATGACAATAATCAATAACAATCAGTAACTTTGTCATCTCTGGTGATTCCCACAGTTCTGTGTTATAATTTATTTTTTTATGATTTGCCACAACATGAGGTTGAGTAGTGATTCCTCCACTAAGTTCACTGTTGTTTATATCAGGACATCATGGTCATCATTCTACTGCTTTTTTATGCAAATGAGAAACATTTGTAACCTCCCAGCCCAAACTTTAAGATAAGAAACAGTAAAAAAAACAACCCAAAAACGACAAATGTCACTGTTGGAAATAATAGTAAGAAATAATATAAATGTCATGATAAACATACAGCAATGATTACAACAATTTTGTTGTATATAAAACAAAGCTAGGATTTGCTGCGTTGGGAATTGTGTCTTTAATATAAAGGCAAATAATTATATGTTATTTAACAATGAGGCAAATGGGAGTGTTTTTAAATTCTTTGGGTGTAAGGTGCATCATTCCCTCTGGAAATAAATTTTATTAACCTCTATTTCTGTAGGGAGGGGCCATTGACAGTATGCTCTCTTTTCCAAGGCTGCCGTGAGTACAGAACATACAGAAAAGATAAAAACAAAGTTTATTTGAAATAAAAAACAACAAGATTTACAGCAATCATACAAACAGAGACGACATTCAGTCAGAGACCTCAACATCATTCATAAAAAGCACATTCACACTGTACCAAATCTGCCAACAGATAATTGAAATGAGTATAAGGGATCAGCTCTTCCATTTTAGCCAGTTTTCCAATTTCAGTATTAACATGATGTTCTTCAAGAATCAAATAGTCATGGGATCTAGTGTAGAGAGAAAGTGATCTGTAATTGAAAAGATATATGTAGGAAGTTTGCCCAGTAATGCTTTGTAAATAAATAGAATACAGTGTTGTTGTTCCCTTCTCACAGCCAACTTTCTGATATAATGTACAATGATGTGTTCTGAAGCTATCTCCAGTTATGAATCTTAGAGCTGAAAGATATACTGAATCAAGAGATTTAAGAGTCGCGGCAGAAGTATGCTTATAAATTGTATCGCCATAGTCCAAAACAGATAAAAAGGTTGATCGAACAATTTGTTTTCTGCAGTTCTGGGTAAAACAAGTCTTATTTCTGTAAAAGAATGATAGTTTTGCTTTTAGTGATTTTGTTAGCTCATTAATGTGCTTTTTGAAGCACAGCTTATCATCAATCCAGAACCCAAGATATTTATAAGAGGAAACTCTTTCAATTTGTGTCCCATCCAGTGTTAATATTTACATAAATGAGGCAATGGTGCAAATTGGCCACTGGACAGTAATGTGAACTGAATGAGAGCAGGGAATGCAAGTGATAAATGTCAACCTGCATCATAGTTTTAGAGAGGGCTGCGATAACTCTAGGAATTAGAAGATCCCTTCATAATGTAAGTGATGGGGGACAAAATCCAAAGTCCTCCTTCTATGCAAAAATATATTTAAAAGTTTATCTTAAGCTAATATGAAGCTTCGGCCATCCAAATGAGTCAAATCAAGTAGATATTTTTCTACAGTCTTTTTAGTGCCAAAGTCCTTCTTTTTGTTACTATACTTCAACCACAGCTCAACAGGGAAACACAAAGAGGGAATTTGATGCTAAAAAGGCTGTAAATGATATCCCCTTGATATGACTAACTCAGACTGCTCATATAAGCTTCAGATAAACTTTTAAATACATTTTTGCACAAAATGACTGTTTGGACACTGTGGATTTTGGTCCCCATCACTTACATTGAAAGCACATTTGAAGCAAATCTTTGAATAGCCGGTATGAACAGAAGGAATGATTACAGCGAGGAAAACCTCTTTCAGTGTTCGTTTGGGCACCTGACTGTTGTTTTAAGACGGACTTGAGAAATTGTGAACCTGACCTTTAAGTTGTTTGCATGCCGTTGAAAGATTTGGGTGTTGACAAGTGTTCTTTAGGCCTTTAGCTGTTTTATTATCTGCTGATTCTTGAAATCTTTAGCTGCTCCTAATGATAGTTTTACATTTAAAACACAAAGCTTGAAACTGCCACAAGGCCACTGTACTTTTTAAAAAATAACATTACACTTCTATGTTCCACATATCAGTCTTCTGCCCTCACTGCATAACTATACAGCCAATTAAACATATGTCCAATTAAAGTTGAATACAGAGGATTGCCTTTGAAGTTTTTACTGGAAGTAATTGTGAAACTGTAAAAACAGTATTGGACAACAAATACAATGGTAACAAATCAGAAAAAATGCCATAAACAAAAATTGGACAAAAGTTTGTATAAAAATGAATTAGTACATGAATTACTCTTTTTACTTCTACAAGAGTAAA
This sequence comes from Thunnus maccoyii, assembly GCF_910596095.1. Taxonomy (NCBI): domain Eukaryota; kingdom Metazoa; phylum Chordata; class Actinopteri; order Scombriformes; family Scombridae; genus Thunnus; species Thunnus maccoyii. Next base: position 12,584,162 of record NC_056553.1, on the reverse strand, counting down.
AGAAGAAAGAGTGAAATACTTAACAGTTAGCCTTACAATAATTCAACAGTCAAAATTGTTCTGAGCATATAGTAACTTAAAATCTCTCAGTTCTGCTAATCAAATGATCCCAAAGCTGAAACTGAAAAGAGTTTTTAACTGTCACAATAAATTCACATTTCTAAAAAAAAACCCAAAAAACTTCTTAGTACTTATATTTTCTCACTTTCTTTAACTGGTGTTTTGCTCTTTGTTTGATATATCTTTCTTTTCAACTACTGTGTTGTGCTTGTGCTTATGGTGATAAATACTTTCATTGTAAATCTTTGTCATTTTTATTGTGTTAAATTAATCTCAACGTCTGTCTCAAGTTTTCTCACACGGCTCAATTGTCACAGTTTTGGTGTGTTTTGCCCCCTCTAGTGTTAAAAAGAGGAATTGAATTGGTCCAGGTTGACATAGGAAGAGACAAATATCTTCATCTCAAAGTCTTCAAAAGGCTCATGTGTACTGGAGCAGATGTTGTGTTGCATGATGTACTGGAGGATTTGGGGAAAGATGACCCCATTGTATATTTCTAATGTGATCATGTTGAAAGTAGGGCTGCAACTAACGATGATTTTCATTATGGACCAATCTGCCGATTATTTTATTTCCTTGATTTATCTATTAATTGTTTAGTCAATAAAACATCAAAAAACATCAAAAAAAGTATCCTACAGAACAAGGACGAGGTCATAAAATTTCTGGTCTCAATTCACTATAGGGTAAGACCACAGAAAGCATTGAATTCTCAAATTTGAGAACCTAAAACTATTAAATGTTTGGTGTTTTTGCTTGAAAAAATGCCTTAACCCTCCTGTAATCCTGGTTAGGTGTCATTATGTGCTGTCATCAAAAAAATTGAAATGGTTTCAAAACAGTATCCTAACTAAACTTATTATACAAATTATTTTAACTATAGCTGAGATCAGAGGAAAATATGTCGATGGATTATGGCAGACTGGTATATGTAAAAGTTTAGTCAGGATATTGTTTTGAAACCATTTCAATTTTTTTGATGACAGCACATAATTACACCTGTTGTCCTCGGGTCAATTTTGACCCAGGAGGACAACAGGAGGGTTAAACGATTAATCTATCATCAAAATAGTTCCCAATCAACTAATGGACTAAACAACTAATTGATTTATTAACTAATCGTTGCAGCTCTGGTTGAAAATATTCTATGCTACATTATTTCCACTCATATTCCACTCATATCAGATTTCCACTTTATATACTTCAGACGACCCCCTCAGCTGTATATCAAAGGCCAGCAACGCCTTTTTGCTTGCTAATTTCCAGTTTGGTAAGAGTCTAATGACATTGCTCTGTAGAACTTTCTGATCTGTAGAGAGTTCTGTAGAACTGAGTCTGTTATCTCATTTTCTATAATCTGCTGATATGGCAACCTCGCTGTCAAACAGAAGAATGATAAGATTGTGAAGGTGGCAAGTAGAGTGCAAACTGTTACCATCTGGCCTATGTTTAAGTACCACTATAACCACAAAAAACAGGTACAAAAATTGCTTGATCTCTGTCTCCATTCGAGCCTTGAATGCTGTTGGCAGAAAGAGGTAGCTGCTGCTGTTGTTTATTAGCCCACTACCTCGTAGATGGTGATGATGATGATGATGATACTGATACAGAAACTGTGACAATTATTAATATTGAAGGGCAGTGCATTATATTTGTAGTGGAATGCCAATGTCTTCAGGGGTTACGGTGGATACTTAGTGGTCTGTGTAAACTGGTGTATGTTTCTGTGGCTATGTGTTTTTATGGTTGCTGCAGCACAAATCCCCCATTTGGGACAAATTATAAACTTGAACTTGAACTTGAACATGCACTTTTGACTGCATGTGACATTGTTTTGTTTTTTGTTAACAATAAGATCTGTGGACTATGAAGAAATAACTTTGTTGAGGTGAAAATAAAAACACACTTGTGTGAACTGTCATGAACGACTTGGTACAGAGGGTGGAAATGTTCAGAGTTCATGTTGCCTCATTATTCCCAGGAGAATGAGGTCGCCACACCTTCATGCTACATGCATTAATCATCAAATCAATGCAAACAATGATTCTGATATTTCTCATATCTTTTCTAACCTTTCAGACTGGCTGCAGTCGCATAGGACAACATTCCTCTATAATAATGTTACAAGCAGTGTTCATGTCCAGTGTGATAAAACATACAAAGATATTTGCTGTTATTTGCTGCCGCTGCTGCTGGGGAGGAGCAAGTTAAATGCACTTCTTTGTAAAAGATTGTTGATTTGTTGTAACTCTTAAATGCAGCAGTAGGTTTTCCTCATTGTTAAAAAATAAATGTTTTTGCAATTTTTTGCAGTTTGCTGAGACAATGACATGAATCAAAATGTCATCTCAGATGTCTTAACTAAGTCTGGCAGTTGTTTTAATTGCACAAAACAATTTCTATTTTCTTACAGAATTGTAGACATCAAAATCTAAATATTTCTATAAGGTGCTTTCTGTAAATGAGCGGATACACATAACTGTCTGCAAATGTGAGGATCCTTTAACTGCACTACAGATTACAGAGTGATGCAGAGTAATTATGAAGATGGGATTGGGGTTGATTTGATGTTTAACTGAACTGCGATCAAATCTTAAAATTCAAAAACTTCTAACTATACAAACCAGGAAACAGTTTCTTATTGTCAACTACTTCTGGAATATGTCATGGAGGAGGAAAAAAGTTTTCATACATACAGAACCAGTCAAAGTGTGTCCAAACATTTTACTGGCACTGTACTTATGACTGAGATTAAATGGAAATGTTCAGAGATCATGGTGTTATGGAGAATTAGGATGCCCAACCTTAATAGTACATGCATTTATCATCTAAAATTGAATTTTAGGGCTTATTTACCCATTCAAAGTGATAAAAATCTGAATTGTAAGAACAGAAACATCCACTTTTGTTTACCCACAATGCAAACTGGAATTGGTGGGGGAAATGGGAGGAACAAAACTATAACCACAATCATGAGATGTAGCTCCACCCAACATGAAGTGGAGCCACCTTCCAGGTGTAGTTACACAGTATAAATACATGTGAAAAGTTGAAACTGAACACCTGCATTGAGACTCTTAAAACCAGACAGCTGACGTCTTTGATAACTTCAACAAACCTCATTATGCCTATCACTGGAGGATTCAGTGAGACAAGAGATGCCACTAAGGAAACTCAGAAGCTCTGTGATCAGGTGAGTTATCAAACTACCTTCTTCACATCTCCACAGACACTCTGGTGTTCATCTCTTTCTGGATTTGTGGTTATTTCCTTTATTAACAGGTGAAACCCGAAGTAGAAAAGGAAACAGGGAAGAATTTCAAAGAATTTGTAGCTGTAAAATACAGCAGACAGACTGTGGCTGGAACAAACTATATCATCAAGGTAATGAATAATGTGATATATTTTAAATATTTCTTTTTGTTGAGGAGCTGAAACCTAAGATTTTTACTCTTATACTTGTGTATTGACATGTAACAATAAACAAACTTCAAACTTGATTATGAACTGAATTAATTGCAATGAGAGATCAAGAGAAATATATTCATCTAGATGTCCTGTTTTCCTCTTTCCTGCAGGTTCATGTAGGAGGAGACAACTACATTCTTCTGAGTGTCTTTGAAGCACTTGATTTTAATGGAGGAGCAGTTGAACTGAAAGACGTACAGGAGAACAAAACCAACGAGGACCCCCTCACACCTTTTTAAAGTGATTACATAATCTGTTTCAAATGTTCAGCAAAGTAATGTAATAGGCAAATATTTAGTGTTTTCAAAGAATTAATAAAGAAAGCATCAAAATCACAAAAAGGATTTGTTGTGATTCTTGTGACTGTCTCTTTTCCTCTGTGGAGTTTTAAAGTAGAGGCCGTCTTGCTGGGCAGAAATTTTTACAAATGAAAAAGGTGACTCATTAACCTGATTAAGTCTGGCTGTTGTTTAACAGGAACTGCGGAACTTTTACATATCAATGAACGTCCGTTACTTTCAAGCCCTTGTCAAAATAGTTCACACAATGCTGATTAAGTCTATCATCACTAGGTAAATCTCTCTGTATTTCACAATATACAGAGTTTTTAAATCTCATGTCTGGCACGACATTCCCGCGCTGGCCCTTTGGCTGTTATTGGTGCGGCTCTTCTAGACTTTCCAAATGTTACAGGACTGAATGGATCAAATTCTGATAGTTAAAAATTGACTAAAGTAAATTGACTATAGTAAAAAATTGTGACGCTAAAACAATTTATCCACCGTTTTACAACCGCAACAGTGGGTTACGTTCAGTGGTGTACTGGCCATCAGGCATACTGGGACAAATCCCGATGGGCCGGTGGACTATGAAAATATATGCGTTTTTACCAGCTCTCTCTGTGTGCCTGTCATTTGGGGTGAGAGTGTGCTGCATGCCTGTGTCAGGTAACCACAGCCCGGTACCCCCCGTAACTCTCACTGCCAGAAGGGGGAGACCAAAGTCCCACATTCCAGCTTTAAATTGCACCATACTAATGAATTGGATTTTCTCGTGGGCGTCAAATTTAATTATTTTTAAATTAAATTGTCAGTTACTTCTTACAGTTCCTCAGGAGGGGGACAAAGATTTCACAAATACTTTAGATCATACATTTGATCTAAAATGAGGAAAAGCACTGACACTGACTGAAATCTTGTCTCCCAATTTTCCTGACATTAAATCTCAAATGAAATGAAATCACAGACAACAAGCTTCACTTGAAAACATTTCATTATCTTTAAAAAAAAGACTCTTTTTGTACAATGTTTCTCATTCAAGAACCACACAGTGATGTTTTACAGTGATGTTAATGCAGCACAATAACCACAATGGAATATGAGTGAGGTGGAGAAGAGGTCAGAGTGGTCTGCTTGGTGAACAGCCTGCAGTCGGCACGCAGCAGCAGGTCACAGTTTCAGCTCCAGTCTGGATTCAACCCTTGAGTGAAGCGGCTCCTCTCGTCATGCAGAGCTTCACTTCACCTTCGGGGGTGTGTAGTGGATTCTGCACCTTTCACTGAAAACCTAAACAGAGAGAAAAACAACATGAATAAGTAACATATAAGAGAGAATGTGGGATTATAAGACACTGTGGGTAAATGATAATAGTGATAATAGTGAGCGTACCTTCAGACTTCTGTCATTGACGACTTCTTCAACATTCAGCTCTGATTGCATAAGCTTTAACTGGAGGAAACAAAAACAAAAGCTGCATTATTTTCACTGACAGTCTGATGATAGTTAAATATACAATTAAGCATGTTTTGTATGCCACAAAATTGTTTTAATAACCCTACTCACCTAAATCGCAAAAAACAAAACAAAAACATATTTTCTCATTGGTCACTGGTGGTATTTAACCATGCAGACACAGTTGGTCAAATAGTTTGTTTTGTTTGTCCAAGTTTTGAGATACCCATGTCTAAACTTTCTGTCACCTAGGGCTGCAACTCACAGTCTTTTAAAATCTGTTGATTGTTGATTATTTTCTCAATTTATCAATTAGTTGTTTGGTCTTTAACAATGTCAAATTACTGATTCCCAAAACCCAAGATGCAACCTAAAATGTCTTGTTTCGTCCCGTCCAGTAATCCAAAACCCTAAGATATTCAATTTATTATCATAGAAGACTAAAGTAACCAGAAAATATTCACATTTCAGAAGCTGGAACAAGAGATTTGGGTATTTTTTTTCTTTTAGAAAATGACTCAAAATGATTAATCAATTACCAAAATAGTTGATTGATTAATTGACTAATCATTGCAGCTCTACTGTCACTATACCAATTCAGTGGAGGAGGAAATACTTTTGTTGGTGATGCTCATAGTGCAGGAAAATTACATTTAAAGGGCACTCTGGTGATTTAGTATTGCACTTTCATAAAGTTGGGGGACTCACGAGAGACAGATTAACAAAAGAATCATGAAAATCTGAGTAACAGAGGCCAAAATATCCTGACTTTTAGTCCCTAGCATGGGTCAAGCCGCCTAAACTGCATTTCCCATAATGCAACCCAGTAGCATCTTTCATTAGATCCCCCTCACCACTTCTTTCAAACTACACACCTCCAGTTTGTAACGTAAGCTTTTTGTTCTAAATTGAGTCTCTGAACGCAATTCAAGATGGTCCAGATGACATCACTGTGACGTCATCAGGATTTTCCCTCCTGACTCCTCATGACAAGTAGACTGAATTTAAAAAACATAACAGTAATGTGTATTCTCAATTGCAAAACGTCCTGATTCCTTTGGATAATCCACAAACTTGGAACTACCTTCTACTGAAGACATAGTCCCTATGAAAACAATCTTTAATGATGTCAGTGAGTAACCAGGACTTGCAGTTGAGTTTTTAAATGTCACTTTTTTTTAATGCTTTGAGCACCACAAATGAAACACTACAACTACTTGCATGGCTAGACATCAAGTGTTTAAACCCTTGGAGAGTTACAATATGTAACAGTAGCTCAAACATTTCAATGTCTTGCTTTGTTTTTCTTGGCTGAGGTCCAAATGAGGCCTATTTTATTACAATTTCCTTATCTTATCTTGTAATATTTAGAATTGACTTTAAGGTCCTGCTCCTTATATACAAAGCCCTAAATGGGCAAGGACCAAACTGTTTCGCCAAATCCCTTGTTAGCTACTTGCCCTCAAGAACACTGCGATCATCTACTGCTGGTTTATTGAAGGTTCCCAGCAACAGCCGAAAGAAGATCGGTATCGCAGCCTTTGTCAATAACGCCCCCAAACTATGAGACACACTGCCCATAGATATCAGGGAAACCAGCTCACTAGATACTTTCAAACAAAAGCTTAAAACTGAAATCTCTTTACCTGAGCATTTAAATAGCTTTGCACTTGCTCTCTTCTGCACTTTTAAAATGTTATATTTTAATTTATTTGATACATTCTATACTTTAAGTTGTTCTTATCATATTTTATCCCTTTATTATTATGCATTCTATGTATTTTAGTTTCACTTTATCAAGTGGGTTTTACTTTTAATTTGATTTTCCATCAATGTTTTTTTTCTACATGCTTTTATGTCCTTGTAGTGTAATTTTTGTTGTAAAGCACTTTGAGCTGCATTTCTTGTACGAAAGGTGCTATACAAATAAAATTATTATTATTATTATTATCATTATTATTATTATTGTTATCTTTGATTGTTCTCTTATTCAATTCATTCTTTTAAAGTAGGTTTTATTAAATCTTTTTCTTTCTATAATTATCTATTATTATTTATTTCATTTTACAAGTTACCTTGTTTTAATTTTGGTATTTTACTTGTATATTGCATTTGAATTGTATGAAAAGTGCTATATAAATAAAGTTTGATTGATTGATGCAGATGGACCAACTGCACTGCTCACATCTTTGTATTTGAGGCTCTCTAGTGTCAGAAACAGGAATTACTTTGGTCTGCTCCTTTCTTAGCTGTTTAATGAGTGCCAGGTTTTCGCTGTCATTCGCTCTTTCTTCACGCAGTTGTCCCACAACCTCAGATGTCTGGGCTATACAAGCCTTGATAGCTTTGTCTCTGCTCAGGTGGGCCTCCATCATCTGCGTGGCACATGAAGGACAAGAAACACATCACATGTAGCATGTAGGTCATTAACGTGAAAAAGCCAGGAAGTGATACCCTACAAACACATTATTTTAGTCATGATGACACACTTACAGATTCATAGAGTTGTTTGCATGTTTGCGTGGCATCCACTTTGCCTGAGAAGGAGACTGTGGGCACGGTGGTGTTCAGAGCGTGGACGATACGGTCATCTATGGTGCGCATCACCTTCAGCACCTCCTGAGAAACACGGGACAGAGACGGTCAACTAAAAGCATCAAAGAACTCAGGGTTGTGATTGAGGTTAAGACGGATTGTGACAGGCAGATTGTACAGCGCTGGTAGTAATGTAACTGTCACGGCAACAAAAAGGCCATGAGATTTGCATACAGTCTGCATGTATAAAAACACAGAAACAACTGAAATGAGTGTCCAGGCTCATCCTTGAGGACAGGGGGAGCAGTTTGGAGAAGTAGTGACTGCTCCTTCACTTTGAAAAGGAGCCAGTTCAGGGAGTCAGGGGTGACTAGGATGCCACCTGGACCAAAAGTCATATATTATGTTCCTTTTGATGCCTGCATTCTTGCACTAACTGGGCCTATTAACATAGCTCACCTCCACCTCTTTATGAGTAGCTTAAACCTTTTTTGGCTTGTGAACCCCTAAAAATTAAGCAATGTGGAGCTGCAATGATTAGTCAATCGGCAGAAAGTTAATTATAATATATAATTATAATACATATCCATGATTAAAGGAAAACAACCAAATTTAAAGGGAACTTCACTGTTGTACGCTGTTATGTATACAACGAGTAAATCAGCAAAATTATGGAAAAAAAAGACTTATTCTCATTTTTTGGCTGCAGGGCCAGTGAAAATCTAAAAGAGGCCAGTAAAACTCTGATCTACTGGCCAAGTGAGCCAGTGGGGAAAAACGTTACACTGGGCACAATTTAAGTTGTAGAGTCTTTCAACATCTTTAGTTGAGCTCAGAGCTGATAACATGAGGTCACAGAGCAGGTTGGCTTTAAAAGTTCCTCAAACAAACTCTGAACTGGGGAAGACTGGTTTCTAGTAGTACTATGCACCTTTCTACTGGAATAAACTGCAACACATCTTAAAGTTAGTAACACTTGTTCCTCTGAGGGACTTTAAAGTTGTAGTAGCTAATATTCTTCATAATGTTTGTGATTGTTTTAAGCAGTGTGTCTGAGAGTGTATGATTGTTTTGCGACTGTCTTATTTGTAACCTGTTGTCAGGTCTCTCTTGCAGAAGATCTTAATGAGATTTCCCGAGTGAATAAATCTTAATAATAATAAACAATGTGTTGTGTTTTAAAGGCTTTTTATATTATCCATTGTGTCAAATCTTCATCTGAAAAGTAACTAAAAGCTGTCAAATAAATGTAGTGAAGTAGAAAGTACAGTATTTCCCTCTGAAATGTAGTGGAGTGGAAGTATAAAGTACTTCAGTAAATGTACTTAGTTACTGTCCACTAGTGGACACAGAAAGTCAGTTAAACAGCTTCACCAGGTTAGTTTTATGACATTGATGTGCAGAGCTGACAGAGACTCTGACACAGTGAGACCTCCACAGATCATTACACGGAAAACAAACAGCACAGACTGGGTTCGGGTCGCTGCAGTTGCGTGACACGTTTGTACAAACCGATGAATCCTCCGTTTTAATTACCTGAAACATTGAAAAGTCCTCACAGTTTAAAGTCCCATCATGCGCCGCCATAGTTGACTGTGCCGGTCCTCTCCATTCACAGCGTGAGGTGTTCAACACAGTGCCTGAATGAAATCCGCCTCGGTCAAGCTAAATATATAAATATACCACATTATATTATATCTACACAATTAATTCATAATATCAGCAGGTTTGTCTTGCAATAACTTAGTTAATGTCTCTATTTAAATAAGCGCGGTATCGAATTAATTAGATACACAGTAGAGGCAAGTAACTAAGTACATTTACTCGAGTATAAATTTGAGGTACTTGTACTTAACTTGAGTATTTCCATTTGATGTTTCTTTATACTTCTGCTCCGCTACATTCAGAGGGAAATATTGTACTTTCTACTCCACTACATTTATTTGACAGCTTTAGTTACTTTTCAGATGAAGATTTGACTCAATGGATAATATAACATGCTTTTAAAATACAACACATTGTTAAAGATGAAACCAGTGGTTTCCAGCCTTTTTGGCTTCCAACGTCTTACAAAAATCAGCATGTAGTCGGGGTCACATTTCAGATGTCTATGAGTTGTTAACAGCGCCACCAAATAGTGATTTTTACCTCTAAACTTCTCACATGGTTTAATTTAAAAAAATGTTCAAATGATCCAATATTTTACCAAAAATCAAAGATTAGAGGAAAAGTCCAAAAACTGAAAACAGATTTGTGTATCAGAATTTTGTTTTTTCTTCTTTCCTCTCCCATTCATCATCTCATGACCCCTCAGATTTATCTGGTGGCCCTTTGGAGGGGCCTGACCCCTAGGTTGGGAACCACAGGTCTAAACTAGCTAACTGTATATAAAGTAGTTCAAACTAGCTCCACCTCCAGCAGCTAGAAGTAACATGCTGCTCTAACACTGATGCTTCAGTATTAATAATCTAATAATGTCATATATAATAATCAGTCAGAGGGACCAAACCACTACTTCAAACCACAATACTTTAAATACATTTTGCTTCTAATACTTATTTACTTATTTGGGACTTTTATTTGTAATGGAGTATTTTTACATTGTTGTATTGGTACTTTTACTTAAAAAGGGATCTGAATACTTCTTCCACCACTGGTTATATATATATAACTTGTTATGAAATGCACTGGTGTTTCCCAATCTTTTTCATTAAGGGACCCCTATTGAGTAAACTGATGACCCCTGACAAAGTGACATATGTTATTGATACTTCATATTATATTCAATGTATAACAATAACAGCACAGAACAACATATACGACTGTCGCACGTAAAACCATGATGTCCCACATTTCAAACCACATTTTCCAAAGTGGTACAATGAAAAATGGACTGAAATAAAAAACATGAAACATGTCATCACCATATTATAGCATATTTTGATGCATAAATATAAACATAAACTCAATGACACAGATTTAGATGATTAACATTAAATTACTCTAAATCCTTTTTCACTGATCTTTGACTGGACTTCACAGTAAGTACTTCTTGTTGGAATATTGCATCGCCGTGAAATCATGTGGTTTCAATTACATTCTTATTTGATGATTATTTCAATCAGGCGTGTTGCACGGGCTCCTGTGGTTATGTGACGGGGTCCTGTTGATGGTCACCCCACGAAAGATCTCGCGAGACTGATAATTTTAACACAAACCATGATCTTCATCCAAACCCTAAACAAGTGTTTTCTGTTCATAAACCTAACCAGACCTTAATCACAGTTCTGTCACACCATAAAATACATAATTATTTTGTGCAACGCGCACAATGAAGAAATACCACGTACAAATATCGCGAGAGTTGCACAGATCTAGGGTTAACCATGTAGACACAAGTGGGCTGCATTTAAAGCTGCAGCTAGTTGACTTTCAACATCTGACGGAGACTTTGTGTCAGCGCGGTTTCATGGCGTGATAGACTAATTTAAATCTTGTTTACTTTATTAAAAAAACCAACATGAATCTCGTCAGGTCTCGCCTTTCCATCGGCAACCTCTTAGGTTCGTATAATTAACTTGAATTTCTATGTTTGTTTCGATTTATATCTGCGTCTCCTCGTCTTCTTTTGGTAACTTCATCGTTAAATTAGCAGTTGTAGAGGCAGAATAATCTCTCACAACAATATTTTAACACATTTGACGTTATTTGCCACCTGTTAAACTGTAATTCAGTTAAATTACCTTATTGTTATTTGGTTGATACGGATGTGAAAGGTGTGTCACCCGACAGTTACAGCATGTTGATAGTCCGATGTTGTTCCTGTATTATGAAATGTGATCTGGACATATAAACACTTTGACCTAGCTGACTTTGTTTTATTGTAATACGATATTTTAGGCTTATTCTTATCGTGAAACTAGGCGGCATGTTATGAAGTATCTTGTGTTTTTGTGCTTATTAAAGGACAGGTTCACAGTTTTTTTTTCAAGTCTGTCTTAAAACAACAGCCAGGTGCCTAAATGAACATTGAAATTGTTTTTTTTCTTTCTGTAATCATTCCCCCTGTTTATACTGGCTAATAAAAGATCCTTTCAAAATGCACTTACAATGTAAGCGTTGGGGCCAAAATCCACAATCGTCCTTCTGTGCAAAAATGTATTTAAAAACTAATATGAAGCTTCAGTCGTCCAAATGAGTCAAATCAAGTAGATATCGTTCAACGTTAGTCTTTTTAGAGGCAAAGTCCCTCTTTTTGTTATTATACTTCCACCACAGCTCAACAGAGAAACACTGTCCGAGGGAACACAAACAGGTAATTTGATGCTAAAAATACTGTAAATGTGTCAGATATCCACTTGATATGACAAACTCAGACTGCTGAAGCCTCATGTAAGCTTTTCATAAACCCTTAATTGCATTTTTGTACAAAATGACTGTGGACACTGGATTTTGGCCTCCATCACTTACACTGTAAACACATTTAAAAGGGGATCTTTTAATAGCCAGTATGAACAGGAGGAATGATTACAGCAAGGAAAACCTCTTTCTGTGGTCATATTGGCACTTGACTGTTTTAAAACTGACTTGAAAAATTGTGAACCCATCCTTTAAACCCATGAAATGCACAAATGCTTACAACTTACTTTTTTGTACAATTGTCTGTTGTAGGTCCAAAACCAAAATATATTCAGTTTACTATCATAAAAGACTAAAAAAGCCAGAAAAAATAGTCACATTGGAAAAGACGCAACCAGTGAATTCTGGCATTTGTGCTTAAAAAAACACTTGATTGAGAATTACTTGAATTTTAATATAGTTGCTGATAACTTTTCAGTTAATAGACTAAGTAATTGACTAATTGTGATTAGAGCTTCAATGATTAGTCGATTGTAATTGTTTCAGTAAGTTTTCAAGCAAAAATGCCAAATGTTTTTTGTTTCCAGCCCCTCAAATTTGCCGATTTGCTGTTTTTCTTCGTCATATGTGACAGTAAATTGAATATCTTAAGGTTTTGGACAGTAGGTCAAACAAAACAAGCAAACTGAAAACATCACCATAGGCTCTGAGAAATTGTGAATGACATTTTTCTTTTCACTCTTTTAACACTTCATCTACTAAACAATTGATCAATTATTCAAAGAAATAATCAGAAGACTATAATTATCAATAGTTGCATCTCTAATTGTGATAATGATTTTTTTTTCTGCATGTTTTAATATTTCGACAGGTCAGAGGAGCAGACAGGTCAGTGAGACCTGGAGCCACAGAGGGATGTGCAATAAACCACAGGAGGCCAAAGCAGAGCCTCCGCCTTCAGCTCCAGCACATGGTAGAGTTCTGGATCAATTCAATCACAGATATTCACCACGACTCCTTTGCTATTTTAACCTCTAATCCAGAATACCGTGTTATACATCTGATTAAATCCATGAAAACTGAAAGAATTGAAGAACTGAATTACTACATATATACCAACTTAACTGATAACTTATTTTTCTTAGAAACCATTTATTTAAAGATAAAACATCTCTAAAATGTTTGTCAGTGGATTGTGTACCTCACAGGATGTTTGTTGCCGTCATTGGCAGTATGTGAACGTTTCTGAAGTCCCAAAGGAAAGAGGGACACAGGAAGTCGGGTCACAGTTTGGGGTGATGCAGCTACTGACTTGGGGCTTGTGAAATTGAACTTCACAGCTTTTTGCGCAGGATGTGGATCCACTGTTTGTTTTCGACGGATTTGTGGACTTAATGCGTGCTATGTTCTTTCTTGCAGCACCTCGCCCCGGGTTTAGAATCCCAGGCTACAGACCCTCCCCATTGGACAAGAAGATCTTGGTCTGGTCGGGACGCTTCAAGACAGCAGACCAGATACCAGAGCTTGTGTCGTAAGTAGCCTCTTCCTGTTTACACCAGACCTCCCAGCACACTCGCGTCCGATTGGCACTTTGCTTGATTTAGTTAAGTTACATCACAAGAACAGAGCTAACTAACGGCTGCTGCTGCTGCGGGTAGGTGGTCGTCCAAGACAGCTGCAGTTCAAATGAGGCGTCTGCTTGTGGCTGGAGGTAATTACAGCGTCCTGGCATCAGGGTGGAGATCACATGTGATCTGCTGTTGTGATAAAAGACCTGATTGTCACGCACACAAACTGCAGACCTCCCAGTATGGGAAAAAAAAACGCCTTTCTATAAGCACTGATTGACGTCTTCCACATTATTTTCTGTACATTAATAAGAATATTGTTTTTGATGTTTGTACACCTGCCTGCGCCACAGGTTTGAGATGATTGACGCCGCCAGAAACAGAATGAGAGTGAAAGCCTGCTATGTGATGATGGCGACTACAATAGGGGCCTGCTTGTTGATGGTCTTCCTGGGCAAAAGGGTGAGTGACAAAAGCTTTGTGTTTGCATGTATTGTTTTTCTATGTATTTGTTTACAAAAAGAGGTTCGGATAATGTTCAAGAACAGTTTGCGTCCTTAAAATTTTGCTTGTAGCTGTGAAGAAAGAAATAATCTAAATGTTACTGCTGTTTCTGATGAGTTTCAGGGTGAATTTAAATATCATCCTCTGTATTTTGTTACAGGCTGCAGGCAGACACGAGTCCCTAACGGGTCAAAACATGGAGAAGAAAGCTAAATGGAGGGAGGAACTACAAAGAGAGAGGGAAGCTAGTCTTTCCCTGTCTGAGAAGGCTCAGTGATGGAAAACTAGCGCCTACACAATTACGTCATTTTCCCCAAATATTGGGCCAACAATGTCCCTGTTCCTGCTGTTTAGTACGTACCACAACTACAGAGCTCTCCACTAGAGTGTAGAGCAACCAAAACTTTTCAGAGCAGTCTAGCATCAGCTTTTGCAACCAGGAGACAAATATGGATTATGTAAGAATTGTGAAACCCAATGAAAGGTTTTATCTTTGAAGCGAATGTATTTAGGGTATAAACTGGCACCTGTTTGTTGAGGAAATGGTACTCGCGCTTTTTGTAGCAAGGATTTGTGAGGAATGGAAACCCACAATATGACTTAGCTGAATACTTTTAATGCAGGTTTCAAGTGCCACTGGGTTTTTATATCTACTTGTTTGCTTCAAGTACACACAAGTATGATTCTCAGACAAGAAAACTGTTAAACAGACATACAAATTTCCATTTCTCGTTACGATAATTAGGTTTTCCTTCAGTGCTTCTAGTGAAGTTCCAACGTGTACCTCTCAAGCTTTCCGACTTTTAAGCCTTAGGTATTAAATTTGCCTCAAAGGCAGGAATCTTCTGTGTCTTTCCGTTAGTAAAGACAGAACAGCACTAAAGAGTTTCAACTGGTCTTCATTTTTCTGATGAGAAGTGGATCAGACATGTGATCCATATGCACAATGGTCTGTCCTGTCCTGATTATCATGTAATGTGACATCCACAGTATGTTTGTATATAGTAAGCACCACAAAGATCGGTTCAATAAAGTAGTACTTCTTGAGATTTCTCTGGTTTGGTTTCATTGTAACTCAAAAGTTATTAAACTAACAACAAAACAAACTATTATTTCCTCATAAATACTGAGAATGTGGCAAGTGGTTGTTTGTTGTGTGTTCAGTATGTAGTTTGTGGTTCAGCTTTCCCTGGAGTCCTAATTAAACTGCAACAATTTTGATGATTGATTAGTCTTTTAAGTCATTTTTTGAAGCAAAAATTCTGATTCCTCCTTCTCAAATGCGAATACTTCTTGTTTTCTTAAGTCTTATGACAGCGAACTGAATGTCTTTTTGTGTTTTTGGACTTTCAGTTAGATAAAATATGCGATGGGAAAACGTCACCCTTGGCTCTATGGAAACTGATGAGCATTTTTCACTATTTTGACAGTTTAAAGACCAAACTAATGTCCAGAAAGTAATCAGTTATGAAAATGATAGTTGCAGACCAACACACAAGGTTCAAGTACTGCCATTCCTTTAGCTATTTGGCATCAACTTGATCAAAGACTGTATACTACTAACTACAATGAAACGTAGTCACTTGGACAGTAGTTCATGAAACGGCTTTTATGCAAATGGCATAACAGGGGACAGCTGCACAAACTCAATACAACAAACAGTAATGAACATGTAGAGCTGGTCATCTCTCGCAGAGATTTTGACAAAAGTAAGCAATGTAAAGAAGAGAACTCGGTAAACATTCAGTTTATCTAACTAAGGTGATCACCAGTATTTTCAAGTTTTAATCTGGATTTTTGTTGAAATTATCTGGAAGGATTTCTGTAGAGCAAGGATTATGGCACCATCAGCAACATGAAAGATGCTAACCCCAAACAAAAAAAAAAGTTTAAAAATAAAGAACAATGTTTTCAAAACCCAAAAGCTGATTTATGCGTCAATGATTTGACATGATCAAATTAGAAAATACTACCTGAACATGGGTTGGAAAGCCATGTTTTTAGACTGCTCACAGCTACGTTGCCAATTTTCCAGAGTCTGATTGGTAGAAATTTCTTAGTCAGAATGAAGTTGTTCGAGCTTTGCTGAGGCAGCATGATCTACTGATTGTAATTAGTGTGCTAACAGTTTCAGTCCACAATATGCTTGAGTCCCTTTGTGGGAGGGGTAAACAGTGAAATACGTTGTAATCCTTGTCATACCAGAAGGGGACCGAGGATACAGACCACCACCTCTATACACCTCGCTTCCTGAGGAGGGAAGAGCCGTGTCATCAACCAATTAAATAGTTAATGTAAAAACTAAGGTATATTCTCAATGAGCAGGCATCAGTCCTGAACTAAAGTGCTGCAAATGAAATGAAAATTATGATAATAAAAATTCCCGCTGGTCTGCTGCTGCACAGATTCCAGGGTTCAATAGTCTGTTTTTGTCTTGTCCAAGTCTGTCCAATTGTCTCAGTGCGAGGGAAGACTCCAATTTCCCATGGTTCCATGGGGTTATTCACATCACACCAGAGGCAGGAGGCAGTCAAAAAGCTCTTCAGGATGGAGCCTGTGCAGGTGGAAAGTCCCGTTACTGGATGAAGGAATGCATGATATGAGATCCAGGAGGGAACGCAAGCAGCCTGGTTTGTCACTGACAAGCTCCACCCCTCAGCGACACAGTCAAGTTCCTAATTTGTCCATCTGTGGTCACTTATCCAATGGCTGGAGAGCGGAGGTGAGGGAATTCACCTCCATTTTTTTTTTTTTGAGTCGTTTAAGTGCCTTTCGTAGAGGTCAGGTGAGTCCTTGAGTCGGGACTGGCCACATGGCCCCGCTGTGGGCAGTTCAGTCCAGTGACCACAGTCAAACGTGTGGTCGACGTCTCATGGTCAGTCCAGTGTTTAGGTTAGATCATTCTTCTCCGTGTGTGTGTGTGTGTGTGTGTGTGTGTGTGTGTGTGTTTGTCTGTGTGTGTGTGTGTGTGTGTGTTTGTGCGTGTGTGTAGGAGGGGGAGGAAAACAATCATGTCCATGTTTGTCTGTCTTGTGAGTCATTAATGCTTCAATCAGACAAGCTGTGCAGTCCTACTATCTCCCGCAGGGATCGCCAATCTTCTGGGAACATGGGAAGGTGGGCGGGCTTTTCATCTGGGATGAGCTGAGGAGGAAATCCAAAAAGATTAAAATGGGGATGGTGTTACTGGGTACCTTTTGGGAAGCAGTAGGAGATGCTGGAGCCTGAGCAGGTGGTTGCCGAGGAATAAGGCGCAGAGTTGAGCTCAGCGCAAGACAGAATGATGAGTGAAACCTTCACAAACTGGCTGACAAGACTGCAGAACTTGACCCACTTTGGACGTACGCACACATGTGCTCCTTTAATATTACATTTTTCATAATCATGATAATGATTAAATCAATCTCTCCGACAATGAGAAGGGAACGAAGGGGGGCCCTAGGGTTGCTGTCGCCCTTGATCACGGCAGTGGGCAGAGTGAGAGAAATGAGCGGAGGTGAGGATGAAGGTGGAGCACAGGGGGAGGATTTAGCATTATAGCTGGAAGCCTTCCATCGGGGCCTCGCACTGCTGGAAGAGGAACTGCTGCTGCTGCAGGTCGACGGCTGGAGCCAGAGACGGGTCCTCGTCTTCAGTGTTGAAGTAGCGCTCGATCAGGTCGAAGGCCTTCTGGTAGATTTCCTGGTTCTCGTGGCCCTGAAGAAACTCAAGCTTATCCAGACCTGATGGAGAAGGGAGGAATATAACAATTCATCAATTTACAGGAAATTACATTTCAACAATTTAAAATACTGATTAATCGTTTAAGTCATTTATCAAGTAAAACTGCCAAATATTCTCTGGTTTTAGTGTCTCAAATACCAGGATTTGGTAATCTTGGACTGTTAATATCAGTGTGGTTTCTGGGAACTTTTACTATTATCTGACATCTTACAGAATCAAGGATTCATCAGTTGATAAAAAAAAACAACTAACAAATAAATTAATGAAAATAAATGTTAATTGCAGCCCTAAAGAAATGTGCAGTTATATCACAGCAAGTATTGACTCCATGATTTCAAGGCTTTCAGACAACACCGCAAGATCCCATATAGTAGACATGTTCCCCAGATTTTCACCTAAAAAAGGTTTTTTAAAATCAGGACCTTTCTAATAAATTCTACTTCACAGCTGCAGTACTTAAGTATAACTGAAATCAATAAATTGGTCAACAATGTCAAAAATTTGGTTTATGTAACTTGCGTTACTGTGGTGCATAAAACCATTTTGGTCCTTTAATTGACAAGCAGCTGAGCCACATGAATTCTTTACTACTACTCTACTTTTTTGTTTTGGACTGAACTCTTGCATCACAAATGTAGAATAGTTATTGTTTATCTGGAACCTGCTTAATTTGAATAAACAGACCCAGTTTTTGCTCTGAAATGCCAGAATGCAGAATTTGTCATGTGCATCATTTACATATTTGGATAATGTGGGAAAAATCTTTGTTGGTGGTCAAATTACAACTTTGTCAGTTGTAATTTGACTTCATGTGGTAAATTGGAGCAGGAGATTTTTTTCTTTTGATTTTCTTCTTGAATATAGAACTGTTTAGGTAAAAAAAAAAATCTTTAATATAATGAGCGTAAATTTAAATAATTCTAGTGGACTATCATTCAAAATGCATTCACTTACCATAGGCCTCTTCGATGAGCGCACAGTAGGGGTTGATGCCTTTTCCCCTCTTGGCCTCCAGTTCTCCCAGTCGCAGGATGTTCTCTAAGCCATTCAGAGCCACCTGCACTATTTTGGAGTCCATAAGTGTGAGCAGGTCACACAGAGGTTTTATGCAGCCGAGGTCCACTAAGTGCCTGCAGGGGGCAGTAAACAAAACACACACAGAATAGAACCATTTCATTGCTGTAATAATACAGAGCAAATATGTGTCTTTGGCTTAATAAGAGATACAAAGTATGTTCAGCAAACTGCACATCAACAAATAAAACTATATGTCTATGCCAATCTACTGCCTAAAATGATGAATTCTAGTGTAATTAGGAGTAATAGCCCATTTCCACTATGGTGTAGTTAAAATTTCCTCCATTATTTTGTGCATGCTGTATGTAGACTAGGAGTTTTGTGTTGTTTTTTTTTTACATTTATTCATTTTTGTCAGTTTTGAAATAGTCTTTAGAGCCTTAAATCTACCTTTAAATTAAGTGGTGCTTTTGTTTAAGGTGCTAAATGCTAGCTCTGAATTAGTTCTTAACTGTGGAGTAAGCTTATCACTGATAAGAGCTAGTCATCATCCATGAAGGAACATGCTAATATTTAATGGCTGTGAGATCTTGGAGAGCCCACATATTGGCTGCAGGCAGCAGATAGCATGTACTGTTCAGGTACATGCTGTCTAACCTGATCTGCTCCGCAGAGCCCCCCGAGGTGGCGTTGGTAATGGCCCAGGCTGCCTCCTTTCTTGTGCGAAACTCTGCTACTTGCAGGATACTTATGAGAGGAGGCAGCAGACCTGCATCTATCACCATCTGCAAAGAGGGAGACAAAATGATTAAATGAGTCAACTTTACAAACTCTCAAACTCATGAGTAACAGTTTCCAGGCTATTCACACAGGAACACGCGCACACACACCTGTATTTGTGCTCGGTTCCCTGCAGTGATGTTGGAGATCGTCCAGCAGGCTTCCTTTTTGATGGACTCCTTGGGGCTGCTCAGAAGGTGAAGTAGGGACTGCAGTGCTGAACAGTTTAGGATCACCTGGGGCCATAATGCAAATTAGTAAGAAACATTCAACTACTTTTTATCTAAGTAGCATAACTTTACATGTGTGCACATGCTGCCTTTACCTGTGTCTGTAAATCATCTCCAGTGACTATATTACCAACAGCCCGCAGTGCAGGAGATACCACCTTATAATCAGAGTGCCTGAAACAAAACAGAGTTGTGATCACTGTGTGTTATTTTATGCTTTCTGTTGTAGCTGCTGCAAGTTCAAGGCATTTCATCACATGGTATACGTATGCTAGTATTGGGACTTTTTAAAGTGCAGCATATTCTCCTGACTTTTGTTGTAGTTTATCTTGAAAACTCATTATATGTATCCTGAACAGAGGTTTTCCAAGTAAAGGGAAAGTGTTTGTTTGCTGGTAATTCAAATACAGTTGTGTAAATACAGTTTGTCAAACTTGAATACTGTCAGCTCACCATTCATAACACACCCACATCTAGACTGTCACACCCAATGTAATGGTGACAAATTGCGCACATGGGAGGTGTTTTCACACATGTAGTTTATTTGCTGTGGTCTGAATCAGTTGATGAGATGGTGAGCTTCGTGCATTTTTCCCTTAGTTTGATTTCTTTTCACACAGAGAAAAATCCAAGCGAGCCAAAATGCAGCACCACAAGCCACATGAGAACCTTCACTCATTGATCAGATGTGTCTGGGGCGGGGGCAAGACCATAAACACAGAGAGAAGGTCCTGAAGGAGGTCCACTCGCCAAATACAATACACGACATTGCGCTAGTCCAGGTCCGACCTCTATTCCTTCTCCAGCTAGTTGTTAGCAACTGTTTAAGTCGTTCATCTGCATCCCACTATGCAAAACACACTTCACTACGGGAGCTATTTCACTCAAATTAACTTGCGGAGAACACCTAGTAGTTGGGTAGGATCAAGGTCAGATCACATTCCTACCACAAACGAACCCCTTCAGAGTTCATTTGGGATTGGACTGAGACCACATCCTCAAGGGTCTCGGTGCGGTTGTTTTGGTCCACATCTGAGTGCAATTACTTTGTTCACACCTGCCCAAACGAATCGCACCAATTTAACCAGACTACAGAGTGAAGGTGTGAAAACACCCTCAGTGAAACATAGTTCTTTGGTGTTATCAGCTGGCGTCAGCGTAGGGCCCTTCATGTTTCACTAAGAATAAATCTCTCTCAGTATTATGTGTTTAAGGCTTACATCAGTAACTCCACCAGCCTGCGACAGACTCCTGAGTCAATAACAGCCTGGATTTTGTCGTTGGGGCCATCAGATAGGTAGGAGAGTGCCCAGCATGCATCAGCCAGAATGTCTGTGTCGTTGACAAACAGCAGCCAAGAAAGCACACTGAGACATGGGGACACCTGCAAAACATGGTGCAAAGAGAGGTGGTGAGTGGGAACATGTTGGTGTTAAGTTCAGTGGGATCAACTGTTTCCCAGTTTATATAAGAGCAACTTCATTCAGCCTGTGACCTTGAAAAGTGAGATACCAAGTAGTTAATCCATCTGAGAGGTGTACTGTTCCCATAGTGATATATTTATCTTGGCAAATCACCTTAGTGAAGTCTGGAGGTGGGTTCTTTCCTCTGCACAGGTTTGAGAGCGCCCACACTGCATTCCTCATCATCGTTAGACGATTCTGTTTGGCCAATAATCTGCAGGAAGAGGTTGTTTTTTGTTTTGTTTTTTACAAAGTATGTTTTTACCAAGGATACAGAATCTAGAAACAGTAATGTATATTAATGACTTTTCTCTCTATTCTCAAGTGTCAGTGAGAAAGAATAAGACAATGTGTCACTGAGATGCTACTTACTGCACCAGGGAAGGCAGAATGTTGCAGTCTATGACAAAGTCTCTGCATTCTGTGCTATCTCCTGCTATGTTTCCCAAGGCCCACACTGCCTGCAGGGCAAAGCAATTATTCAAGTCAGACAATAACATTAAAATGTATAATATTCATTAACAGAAATCAGTACAGGATAACAGACTTGCAAAATGTCAGTGGTATTCTATTAAAATGTGAACACCTGCTTAAAATGTTTTTAACACTTAAATGTTTTATTCAACCTCATTAATTCAGGCAGGCAAAGTGTACGCTATTATTTACAACATATAAAGCACTTGAGTGACTTTCCGAGGGAAGACAATTAGCTGACAGAGAGCATGAATCCTAGGTAAGTCTGAGTCCTCCTTACTTGTTCTTGTACATCTTCGAAATCTGAGCTGAGCATCTCAATGAAAATGGGAACAGCTCCTGCTTGGATGACCACCCGCGTCTGGTGAGATGTGCCTGATGCAATGTTGGTCAACACCCATGCAGCCTCAAACTAAGACAATATTGAAAACACATGAAAAACAGATTCATTCATTACCTCATGTTGGTCACAGGTTTGATTTTAAACTGTTAAACAGTCTCCTACTGCATGACACACCACACATACAGTATGAAGTATCTGACATTCAGCACCTAAAAAATAAGGTCAAAAAACTGCAAGAGAAATGTGATGCTTTGAAAAGTAAGTTTCATGCCTCCTCAGCTCAGTCAACCTGTGCACACCTGCACTGTTACTGAGACTTGTAGGAAATGTACCTGCAATGTGCAGTTTTCTCTTCTCTTCAGGAACTCGACAAAGCGCTCCACCACCCCTGGAGTCGCGATGACTTCATCAATAGGTGGGTTGGGTTCTGTGTGAGACATACAGAAGGAATAAGTGACGAGGACAACATGTAATATAGCCGTACTTATCACAGCATTACAGTAAATCACATGATAACATACAGAGTGAATTTTAACAGTAAGTAAATCTAGTTTAGTATACCACCTTTCACAAAGCATAAAGTGCTTCACAAGAGTCAAATTGTTGAAAAAAAGACCATAAAAACAATAAAAAACAAAGAAACAATAAAACATAAGCAACAAAACACCTTAAAAACACACAAAAATTACAAACACTGAACAGCATTAGGCGAGACAAAAGGCCAGTTTGAATAAATGAGTGGTGGAAATGAGCTATAACACAATGGAATGCTGTTGCAGCAGTAAGAAACAAGCCAAGGTGGCAGATTTTAAACATTATGAAACGAGTTTTATTGGAGAAAACTGCTGGCATTAACAGAAATCAATACACAAGGAACAGCTAGTGCACCCTTACCTTTAGAAAGGAGTTTTCTAAAGCGCTGAGTGCCTATTAGTTGCTGCTCAGGAGAACTGGAGAAGATCATTTGAGTCATATCCTCAGAGATCACCCCACCCTGTACAGCACAGAGATGAAGACTTGATAAAGCACATGAAACACTTCCACATTTCACTTGATATGCATTGTGTGATGACTGTGAGGATCTTGTACTTTATTATCGCTGACTAGTTTGATGTTTCTCACCATGAGTGGGTCCATGTTGTTAGCCTGGGACTCCAGGTAGCCGCTATCGGCCATCCCATCGTCCTCCAGGATGCCATCATCCTCCACTGTGGCAACATTCCTCCTCTTAAACAGCTGGAATGTAACAGTATTTAAATGAATAATTTACTAATAATTTACCAATAATGTACCTTTCTAGGTACATTTCTTCTTCACTTTTATATCGCTAGGAACACAGCGTGCAACAGTGGTCTGTACAGAGTGGCCACAATTTCTTCACTCCACAATAAAGCCCATTAAACCCACTGCTGTGGAGATCTAAAGTACTCCCTCCACTCCTGGCTCACCTGTTCATCCTTCTTCTGTTTGCGGAGCTGTAGGCCTTCCTCTTCCCTCCTTCTTCTCATCTCATCTGTGTTGAGAGACTTGTTCTTGTAGCTCTTGAGTCGTGCATTGTCCTTACCCTGACTCATTGTGTAGCCTGAGAAGATGCAAACATATATCACAGATTTAGAAAATCTAATTATTTGGATCTTAGATCTGTATTGATTTCACAGTATTAAATATATAAATAATAATATGTATCTTCAGACTTATTTATTTATTTAATATTTATTTGCATAGGGACAAGTGTATAGCATGAACTTAGCTTGCAATGCTCGTCCCTAGATGGACTTAAAATACATAAACGTCTACAGTAAAATACATATGAAATTGCACAACACACACACACACACACACAACAATACAACACGAAACTCGAACAACAAAGTATATCCAAGCAGTACAAAACACAAACAACTCACAAACATACCATAAAAGACCTTCAACCAATGTTTAGCGTTTGTAAATTGTAAAGATTGTCAAGACAGTGAATCAACATAGCTTGCTACATTGTTATTGAAACTTGAGGTGCGGCTAACAGAGATAAAAAGGCTCATATCACTCAACAAACACATCAACAAATGAGGGCATACAAGGATACTAGCTAGCTAGTTAGCTTTATATGTATTGACACTGCGTGATCAATTCGCCATCAAACATATATTTCTATAAGGATTAAAGGTGCTGCTTCCCCTTAGAGTATCACAAAGCTGGAAAACACACGGGTTTATGTTAAAATAACAGAATAGTAGATACTAAAAACATATCCGTTGTTAGCACAATATACTAGCTGACGTAGCTAACGTTAGCGCTCAAATGCAACGTTAACCGTTAGCTCACGCGACAGAATCAAACCGGACCAGTGTTTTACAAACGTCGCTGACATCGAGAATTACAGTCTGAATATGAAGCGTTTCGACACAGAGGCTCGTAAATAAATGTAATTATTGTTATATGACCTGTCAAATTGGGCTCCGTAATCCCCTGATTCGCTAGGCCGCCGTTTCTACAGCCGTCGCCGGTATGTTACTGCGCATGCGCGAG
Source organism: Thunnus maccoyii (assembly GCF_910596095.1). Taxonomy (NCBI): domain Eukaryota; kingdom Metazoa; phylum Chordata; class Actinopteri; order Scombriformes; family Scombridae; genus Thunnus; species Thunnus maccoyii. The sequence goes on along the minus strand of NC_056553.1, from coordinate 12,559,379 downwards.
TTCGGCCCTTTTTAATTCTGCGATGGAGCAGGTTGAGAACAGCTGAGAGGAGGGATGATGAAGAAAGTTGTACGAACCCTTAGCTTTGATACTTTTCTGGGGTGGAGACGCGCCGGCGCCAGACGCCATCAGGTGGACTTATGGCTCGTCTGTGCGGCCACACAGACAATAAGTAACAACCTAAAGCATTAGAAAAACACTGACGTGAACACAATTAACACCAGATGGAGACAAAAACAACAAACATAAATAGCCTACATGCCCATAATAAATAATAATCATCATCATCCATATTCCTGAAAACAAAAGTTGCAAATAGAAAATAAGAAGGTGATTTAAACACAAATCAAGTTTTATTTATATGCCATGTTTCATACACAGGGAATGTGCTTTACATGAAAATTACAAAAAGAAAAAAAAATCCTTTTTAACGTCAACATTCCTGGTCAATATTTTGTACATTTCATTCTCTTCAATTAAAAATTTAAACCTGTTGCCACTCACTTAGAATATATTTTAGCCTACATTTTTTTTACTGTAAAATTCTTTCTTATATTATTATATTATTTAGGATTACTTCATTTTGTGTATATTTTTGACTGTTATTCACCACAACACCAAGGCAAATTCCTCATATGTGCAAACCTACTTGGGAATAAACCTGGTTCTGATTCTGATCTGACATAATCATCATCTATATTTCTTGAGAATAAAAGGGGTGATAGGGAGATGATAAAAGAGACTGACACTCCAAATCAACAGATATTAGCCCAGCATGTGTGTGTGTGTGTGTGTGTCAGACAGAGGTCATTTGGGGGTGAGGTGTGTGTGTCCGAGTGTGTGGGGGGGCTTGCAGGTGGCCATAATTGCTGACAATCAGAATTCAAAAATGACCCCCACCCCCCCAGTCTCTCTCTCTCTCTCTCTCTCTCTCTCTCTCTCTCTCTCTCTCTCTCACACACACACACACACACACACACACACACACACACACACACACACACACACAGTCATGCTTCCATCACTTCAGAGGACATTACATTGACTTAGATTTATTTTCTGGAGATTTACCCTAACCTTAACATAACCCTAAACTTATTTTACTATCTAACTTTAATCCAAGTTTTCACTCTAAAATGACTGATTTTACATTAAGAGGACTTGCTTTTTGTATCCATAAGGGAAGCAAGTCCCCACAACACGACTGTGTTAACAGATTTATGTCCCCACAACATGAGGAATACCTGGACCACACACACACACACACACACACACACACACACACACACACACACACCACCTTTTGAAAGGTCTATTCGCTTTGTTTAATTTTTCCTGTTTGTTGTGTTGTGACTGAGTCATAGCTACAATTTAATCTCATCTGCATCTTCCAGATCCTCCAGATGTGCTGCAGTTTGATATTTTGTTGTTTGTGTTGTCACACATATGACTTCATGTTACAAGTTTGTCTTAATGTCAATTTATATTTGATACAATTACTGTAAATAAAAACTATAAACTAACATTGATAGAAGTGTTAACATTTTCCAGGACCCATACTATAGGCTATAATGCCACATGACAAGGAGGCTAAGCTAAGATCAAAGGTGATCTTCAAAACTACACAATGAGAGTCTCTCCTCTCTAAACACCTGCTGTCTGCTTGAGTGACCTTATAGCCATCAAAATCCCAACATTGTTGCACTTTAGGGCCATTTTCTCTCCAAGCACCTGTCATCTGACATTTGAGTGACCTTACAGCCATCAAAATCCAGACATTTCTGCACTTCAGGGCCATTTTCAGATGTCTATAAATATGCCACGCGTAAACTCTGCGCAAACTCTTCTCCAAAAATGACAGCTACGCAAAGACAACTGGCGTTGAGGAACTCCCTCATCTCTGATGGTGACTGCTTCGACATGTGGCATGACTACATGAACCTGGGCAGACTGCTGGTGAAGCTGAGTGCTGGGCGTGAGACGGACCACAAAGACTCCGAGGGGCCCAAGAAACAGGAGGCGGCACCTTGGAGCCACATCTCTCGGTCGGAGGACTCCAAGAACTCCACAGGGAGCAGTCCGGTCAGCAGCCTTTTGGACACCAGCTGCAGCAGGATAGACTACTGCCGCTTCTGCAAGCAGAACGGGGAATCTGCAAAAGTGTACCACTCACACAGGCTGAAATCAGAGGACGGGAAAGTCACCTGCCCCATCCTCTGGAGCTACACCTGTCCCATCTGTGAGGCCACCGGGGACCGCGCACACACACGCCGGCACTGCCCGCAGGCGCAGCGCCAGGAGGCTACCAGGATGCTGCCAAGGTCCCGCTTCTGGTAACTGAGAATGGACACTTGAAAAGACTGTAAATAATTACCAGAAATGTTTTAGGTCACGTGTTCATGTTTACATAGACTGTTGTAGGTTCCAGATGTGTTTCATGTTTGACTTTAAACGTTGTTGTCACTGCATGTTTGCTCTGCAGTGGTTAAATAGTTGAATTACAAACCCGTCGAGCATTTAAAAACATGTTATCAAACCTTCAAAAAGTCAAGTGTCAAAAATGGACATTTTGGAAACTGTGAAATTAAAACTGTCTACCTGTGTATACATTAATAAAAAAAAATATATGTGAAAAGTTAATAATGTTTTGGTGTTATATGTGGTGTTTGTCCCCAGGTGGCCATGTTTTCTCATTGTGACAGTATTAACTATTTGCGTTGTGGTTGAAAATAGTTTAAACCTAGTATAGTTAGTAGTACTAGTAGTTAATTTACAGTAGAAGTTCAGATTTTATATTCAGATATGGATAACAAATACATCCAAATATAGGCTGGAATTTTAGGCTTTCAATATTTATGTTCAATATTAAGTTAATATTAAGTATATTAATATTAAGTATTGCACATGTTGATACAATCAAAACTTAAATTGGATTGCTGGATTTTAAAACCTTTCAGGAAGCCATTGCATTCATGTACAATATGTGTCTCAGTGCAGAGAAATAAGACTTTCTATCTGCATTTAAAACCTTAAAAACCTCACTTGTTTGGAAGAATGCATTAAAATCTATCTGCCTGTCAATCACTCTGAATTCTTGATGGGACATTCACTCTGTGTTTTGGGTAAAGTGGAATATATGTTTCTTTTGGAATAATCTTCTGTAGTAACTATCATCATGGAAAGACAGTAAATATGCCCTATCTTGGGCTTTATCAGAGTCTTTTACGTCATAACTGCATCATACAAAAACAGAGGAAGAAGCTATCTTAACTTAAATGTTACACATCTTCAGTAATTTTAATATAGCAAGTGACATTAAAATGACCATGTGAATTATATTATGTGATGTGTCATTTGCCTGCATAGTGTGTATCTACATGCCACTCCTCCAGATAAAGCTTTCTATATCTGCCACTTGGCAGCAGGCCAACATTTCATTAAGCTCTCAAGATCAAGTTCATCAAAGTTGACATAATTCATTAGATATATATAAGACAGGAGTAAACTCTGCTCACACCCGCTGCATCACAAACTGATGTGATTGGGTGATAAAAGACCGGTTACCAAACAGGTCTGCTGGGACAAAGTCTACCTTTTGTAATTGTTTATAATTATGGGACCCAGTTATGAAGCAGAGAGTCATCTTAGCTGATATGATTTTTTTTTTTCTCTTCGGTGAAGTCCATCATCTCCATGTGTCGAAACAAACACATGGAGGAAGTCTATAAACTGTGATATAAGTTTCAAACATGCACACGTGCTGAAGGGCCATAAAAGTCTTGCTGTTGCACAACTGCATTTTTCTATGAAATAAGAGCCCCTCCACAGCCGTCTCTGTTGCACTTTCACTGCTTTCATCTAAGAATACACGACAAACGGTACGTCAAAAGTCTTTATTTGTACTGATAATGGCGTCATTTGTACTTAAGACTGAACAAACTTATAAACTGGTTGTCTTTTTTTACAAACAACGTGCATTTGCTTGACTCATAATGCTTATGTTTTTAGAGAAGCTGCATATTCACAATGGCTAAACACAACATTAGCCTTCTGATTGCCATCGTCCTGTCATTGCTTCTCTTCATCATTGCTATTGTGTTCAATGCTCTGGCAGGACCAGGAATATGTAAGTCCAAGTTTCAAGGCTCTATTTATGTGATTTCTTTTGTGATATAAGACTATATATATAAAACTCATTCATCCTTTTACATTTTAATATTATTTCGGAATTTTTGTCCCCCAGACCCATTTTTGGAGAGCACAGGTAACATTTCAGATGAGTTTACAACCCAAATTACACCATCAGGATGGACCTTTAGCATCTGGTCGGTCATTTATATCTTTCTGGCTTCAGTGGTGGCCTACGTCCTCTCTGGCCTTTGTAGGAAGTAAGAACCTGCCTTAATTTATTCTTTAAAAAACACACAAACAAGTGAAAATACAACATTTGCATTGATTTGTCTCCTGCATGGTAAGTCAAAGTATACATGTCCCTCTCTATTTTGTTTCTAGAAATGCCTATGGCTATGTGTACTGCAGCCCTGCTGTTTTGCCACATGGATTTTTTGTGACTTGGTGCCTGAATCTGGGATTCAACATTGGATGGTTGTTTCTTTGGGACAGAAGGTGAGATGCATGAGACCTTTTTCAGCCTCTGAATATGAAACAGTTCAGCTCATTGTTAGATCCAAATGAATACATTAGTGGCACATTTTTAATGAAAAATACTGATTCCCGTTCAGGGTTAAGGGGATGCTTGAGCCTATTTCAGCATGCATTAGGTAAAAGGCAAGGAAATAGCATTTGCTAGATTGTTGTCCATTGACATGTTTTAGAGAGATTTTGAGTCTTCAGGCAACCTGAGCTTTATGTCTTTGGACTAGAGGAAACAGAGGGAAACCCACAGGGTCATAGGACTCCAAAATATAGGTCATCACCTAAAATTAACAATATCATTGAGGCATGAATGTATGGACACATATTTCAGACATAAAGTATATAACTACACCAGAGGGACGTGTTTCATTTTGGAGTTTTTCCTTATCCAAACGAGGTCTAAGCAAAAATAATGTCATACGCAGAAAGGATTGTACAGCCCTTTGAGGCAAATGTATGTTCGGGATTAAAGCTTAAGGATAGATCAAATTGAAATGACTTCATGAAGAGCATATTTGCTGCATAATTGGGACATTTCTTGGCTGTAAAAATGACCAGTGTAATAAAATATGCGATTTATTTATATGCGAAATATATGATTTTTTATTATTATTTTCATCTCTTTCAAAGGTTGATGCCTGCTGCGCTGGCCTTCCTCATCCTGATCGCCTTCACTAACTACGTCACAATATTCTTCTCTTGCCATGGCCTCCATGTTTATGGAGCGTGGCTCAACAAATACCACAAAGTAGACCTGTGGCTCCTCCGTGTGTTGGTTAGTAAAGCAGCTGGCTTAGCATTGATATATGAAAAGCAAGTTGACCATCTTTTTCGCCAACATAAGTAATGATTTTATTTTGAAAACACTATGTATGGCTCTACATAAGTCTATTCTGTTGTCTTTATTACAGATACAGAATGGTATTGCCATGTATGCAACATGGACAACCATTGCATCTTTAATTAACCTGAATATTGTTTTGACCAGTAATGCAAACATGTCCCAAACGGATGCTGCCACCGTCTCACTCTCTATTTTGACTGTAATCTTGTTTGTGTGGTAAGTTCAAAGGAGACGAAAAAATCCTGTAAAGCAGAACCTTTAATATGTTCATAAAAAATAAATGTGTTTGATCTGTCACAGGTTTATCCTGGAAAACATTGTGCTTGACAAACATGTGAGGTACATTCTCACTATTTACCCTGTTGTGATCTGGGCGCTGACGGGTGTATACACGAAAAACTATGATGCTGAAGATCCAAGCTTCAATAACATCTTCATTGGTGAGAAACATCATCAATAGAATCTCAATTACATAGCTTGGCTGTTTCAGTATTACCTCTGTATATCAACATCTTGTCTGTTTTCATGCTGCAACAGGTGACTTATGCACACTAACTTTTCCCTCTGCTGTTTTATTTCCACTGTAGCTGCACTGTTGGCTTCAGCTTGTGCCTTATGTGTCTCACGCATCATTTTGGTTGTTTGGAGACATATCAAAAGGCCACTATATGATGATGTCAGCCCAGAGGTCATGTCTCCAATGGAGATTGCTGAGAAGCAGAGAAAGATATTTAAATGAGAGTGTTTATGCTAAACTTCTCTGTATCAATGCACTATATGTTTTCTGTGTGATATTTTTTACTTTTAAATGCTTTGTGTATGTTGAAATTAATGATTTTGGCACTGCTGACACATGATGAAGCTTCTAAAAATGAACTAAATGTCAAATTTAAAATGTCTAATGTACTTAGCTGTCAATGCATTGTGTACACTGACATCACTGACAGATGTATTAAATATGAATATGGAAATATTATTCCAAATATGAACATTTGTGACGATGCTTGTTTTCATGCATTTTTACTTTAGCTTTTGTGTTCTCTTGAAAATAAATATTGTTCCTCAATTATATTTCTTTGTGGAATGATTTATTGTATATAATAGCTGATAAATATTTGATAATCCTTGATCAAAAAGTAAATCAAGGATGCTTTGGTCTCATTATAATAACCAAATACAGGATTGTTGATCATTAACAGTCTTTTATCAGACATGTTTTAGGATGAACTATATATAAAACACTCTTGAATATTAATTTGTGTCTGAATACATATAGTATCATGTCCACTGTATTCTGTTGTATTGTTTTTAGGAACTAGAAAGGTAGATCTTGTCATGACAGTTTCTTGATCCACTGATCCATCTGTAGATATTTTCATGGAATCAGGTGTATTGATATTCCCATCCCAGAGTGGGTCAGTCCTCACTTTCAACATCACACATCTCTCTGTTAAAAACAAATCATCAACCACGCAAATAAATTAACAGGAACCCTCCAGTCCTTAGTGTCAGATCACTAAACTCGGATAATGAGATGTACAAAACAACCCTCATCACATATGACCTTTCACATCACTTCTATAACTCATACTAACTCCTCTCATCAGGCTGCTGTTATAAAAATCCTCTGGCCAGGAAAATATATTCAAAAAAATCATTCATACCAACTGCTATTAACATGATAAACAAGCTATGAAGGAATTTGCACTCTTAACATTTGCACAAATTGGCACTTTACAGTTTAACTGTATGTGTAAATGCACACGTATATATTGCTCTTTTAACACTTTGTGTACATTTCTGCTACATGTGTATGTTTTTATTCTATGTGTACCTATGTGGGCCACATAAAAGACAAATTTCCATTGCTTTTCTGAAAATTAAGTAAATAAAGTTGTTCTGATTCTGGACAAAGAATTTTTCCTTTTCATATTCCCAGCATGGTTTCAAATGTCCTTTTGTTGACTGTTTTCATGCCTGTTTCAAAATTGTTGATTTTTTAACTTAAACCAAATACATACATTGTTATTCATTCAGGAGCCACCTGTATGAATGCATTTCATAATTATAGAATGTATAGGGGATAGGGGAGGAGGGGGGGTGTTGACAATTTGTCAGCCTGTTATGATTCACTGCACTGTGGCAGAAATGTATACAAGATAAGAAGTGCACGTGATGCTTCGAGTGGTCGTAAACTCTCTTGCACAACTAGCTATTCTATAAAATACACAGTCCCCTTCCCCCCATGCACAGTTTCTCTTGTTCTTCATGCAGGGAGGGGTAAAGAAAGGTACGTTTTGTTTCGCTTCATCAAGTCTTAATCATGGAGGCACTTTTTTGTGTAATGCTGCCAATGTTTTATTTTCCTGGAGAAATATCATGTGGAACTTTCTATAGTTAAACAAGTAGGTTTGAAAGTTGTCAATCAATGCTATGAATGTGAATTCTGAAAACAGTTTAATCAGAACAGAAATTTTTTCAGTTTTTTCTGCTGACAGTCCTCAGAGGAGGTTTTAAGAAAGCTGGTGACTTATGACAAAGATTTGACTTGGTGTAATTGGCTAAATGACTTCTGTATGTGTTACACAAGATGTTTAGTAACACTTCTCCCTCCTCAGGGAGGTCAGGTTCAAATACAGGTCAGCCCCCTGTAGCTGGAAAGCATTAAATGTCTTGCTCGAGGACACTTCAGCGGATTTCCTTGAGCAAAACTCTATTTGTGTGCATGTTTTTTAACTCATACGAATGCTTTCTGTTTTTGAATATACTGAAACTTTCATTTATCACAGTTGACTAAAATGGGAAAACATGATCCTGAACGTCTTACTGTGATTGTGGTGTCTGTTGTCGGCTATGCAGTAAGCTTGGTGTTCAATGCACTGGCTGTAGTTGGGGTTGGTGAGTCAAAACTTTGTTAATCATTTGTCTCTTGTGTTAGATTATTGAGAAATCACAAATATTACTTGCATTCCTCTCATTATTTACATTTTTCCTTTCCCTATAGGTCCTTACTACACCACCACAGCCAATGTGTCTGCTGTGTTCGACACCCTGATCACTCCGTCAGGATGGACCTTTAACATCTGGAGTGTCATCTACGTCTGGCTGACTGCAATGATTATTTACATCGTGACAGGCCTTTGCAGAAGGTTGCTATCAACTTTTTACACTTTCTTGTTTAAAACCTTAAAGGGGACATATGCTTTTTGTGATTTTCTGCCATTTATATATTGTTATGATGCCAGATGTTTATGTATTACATGGTCAAAGTTTCCAAAACTTGAAGTGAAAGTAATATAAAAATGCTCCCTGAAAGTCAAAAGCCTGAACACTTTGTTTGCAAAGTTACTTCTACTTCTCCGTCCAACTGATGTCAGATTGTTCGTGCATGCCCACAAATGATTGTCTGTTCTGTAGGCCTTGTTGCTAAGGTTGTTCCACAGGTTGTTTGTGATGTTGCATATTTCGGATGGGATTTCTTGAACATGTACGAATGTATTCGCGAAGTTGAAATTTGGATTAAGAACGAGAAAAACTTCTGGAGCTGAAGAGCCACAGATAACAAGAGTTACCTAAACTGACAATCAAACACTGTTCTGTGGATTTCTGCATCTTCACAAACTTACAGGCTGAATGATCAACTGTTGCTCTTTTTTCTCGTAGGAATGGTTACGGCTATGTTTACTGCAGCCCCGCAGTGTTGCCTTATGGATTCTTCTTTAGTTGGTGTCTCAATTTGTGTTATAATGTTATCTGGCTGTTTGTTTGGGACAGAGGGTAAGTTCTGTCTCATTAAGTATTTTACAGCAACCATCATTTAAACTCTCATGCAGAAATTAAACCGCATCATGAAACGTGTTATTCTGCTGTTTTTGTCATTAACTATAGGCTGATGATTGCTGCCCTGGTTTTTCTCATCCTGGTCATCTGCACAAACTACTCCATGATAGGCTTCATCTGCCATGGACTCCATATTTATGGGCCTTGGCTCAAGAAATATCATAAAGCAGACCTATGGCTCCTCCGTGTGTTGGTTAGTATGACACACAAACAGTGTTTCCGTTATTAAGTAAGGTTTAATGTTGCAGCTTCCAGGTTAGATTAACTTGTATTAGTGTGATGGATGATATTGTAATTTCACAAAATCTCAGTGTACAAGATTTTAAGCATAGTTACTCTGCAATTATGTGAATGAATTTCACTAACACTCTACATTAAACATTTTCAGGTTCAGAATGGTGTGATGGTATACACAACATGGACAACCATCGCCACTCTAATCAACGTGACGATTGTACTGACTTATGATGCAAAGATGTCCCCAACAAATGCTGCCACCATCTCATACTCTATTTTGGCTGTTGTGTTACTTGTGTGGTAAGAGCTCTTCATGTGGTAGAAAGCCAAACAAAAACGTACGTCAGTGAGATTCTGAAGTAATGTATGTGTACTCTGCCCTTCTTAGGTTTATTGTGGAAAACTTTGTCCTTGATAAACACGTGCGGTACATCCTCATCAACTACCCTGTTGTGATCTGGGCTCTGTCTGGAAACCTGGACAAAAACTATAATGCTGAACCATTCATTGGCAATGGCATTGGTAAGACACTGAAGACAACTCTATTATAATTATATGTGATAAATAAATGATATAATCTCTATAATCAGCACATAAACATCACATCAATATTTCATTTGACTTATTTCCTGAAGTATGTCAGATGGAACATAATGACAGTAAATTAACACTATTTTAATCATAACAACTAGGCACTTGTACCACTTAACACTACTTGTGTGACTTTTTTAGTTAATTAAATCTACAGTAAAGTGAATTTAATTTAAGTCCTGTACAGAAATGCGTCATAAAATCTTAATCTGCACTAATTAGATTTTCTCCTCTTTAGCTGCACTGTTGGCTGTAGCCTCTGTGCTGTTTGTCATACGCATTGTTTTGGTGATCTGGAGACACATCAAGCAGCCGCTCTACACAGACGTCAGCCCTGACGCCATGGAACCGACCGTGATTGCTGAGAAACAGAAAAAGATATTTCGCTGAACATTTTCTCAAACATTTTTACAAAATGACACAACTCAGTGTTATATCATCTAAATTGTTCTTCTTCCATTTGTTATTCTCGTTCAATTGCCCTGTTGAGCGTAACAAATGTTCAATTGTATTGTATGTGTATTTTTTGGATTTACTTAATCAAAGTCTAATCACATACAGTATGAATCAAACTGCACTGTGGAAAACCACTGATTTCTTTAGCAGTATTCTTTTCAACTTTGGCTGACTGATCTCTGAACTTTTTATGGCTCTTTTCGAACATATCTATCGCTAACATACCTCATTAAGCTCTGATAAAGACACCGTTACAACACTAAACAGTGAGGAATCACTTGTATAAGACATGTAATAATCTAACCCCCAACCCCTGTCAGCATACACTGTATATTTTAATTTACATGTTCAAAGGATATGTTTGTTTTGTATCAAATTTATCACAACTTATATTCCAATGCTGACTTTGGTTTTCTCATCTCTACATATTTATTTTTGAAATAAAGTACTTATCATGCATAATAACAACTGTTCAGCAGTGTGAACTCTTTTGATCATAATATGACAGGTGAACGAGAATATCACAATTCAAGTGGTATGTTAATGGAGTAGAAAAACTATACATGGTGACAATACAAAAACACACATTCACACTACTCATCACAATACACTAACATCACAACACACCGTAATGCATGTCTACTGTAAATAAAACAATGACAATTGACACAATTTAAACAACACAAACATAATGAAAACAGTAAGTAATAATAAAATAAAGTTTCATCATTTAACATAGAACGCCCATAGAACTCTTTCACACCATCACATATTATTAGAATTCACAGTTACTTATTTCTGGTGGGTGCTGCAGAACACTGTTCACCAAAACCACCAGACACAGGAACAGTTTCTTGCTCCTTGCCGTCACACTTATGAACAGTTGAACAATTATTGCACAGGCACTGTGCAATAACCCTGGAACACTAAAATACTCACTGTACCTACAAATTATATATATTTATTTAGTTTAAAATACAAAATGTGCAATACATTTCACTCATTACTGTATATTTGAACAGGCTGTATATACTGTACATACTATATGTATATAAAGTAACCTGTCACTTTTTTTCACCATTTAATATTCATATTCGTTTAATATCTCAGCACTCCTTGCATACTTCACATCTTTGCACTATTTGCATCCTGTTTACAGCTCACAGAAACGGTTTCATCTGTACATAGTCATTCCTTGTGTATATTTCTGAAGAATGTGTTGTTATTTTTGTGTAAATACATTGAAAGCCACTAAACCAGAGTCAAATTCCTTAAATAAACATATTGGCTGATAAAGATGATTCTGATTACTTCTAATTGTCTTTTGAGTTAACATATTTTCCAAATTATGTACAGAGTTCTCAAAAACTGGATGAAAAAGCTAAAAAACAAAACAAAGAAAGGAAAAAAGCGAAGTATTTTATATTTTGAAGATTTTCTAGGGAAAACAAAATGAATACTTTTTAAATCTTTCTATTAACAAACATTTTTAATTATTTGTCATCTCAGTGGTTATACCAATATTTTGTCATATACAGTGTCCGTGGCGGTTGATGGATTTTACCATGATTAACCTGTAGGGTGCACCAATCGGAAATAAAACGTAGAAGAAGAAGAAAGTCCTGCAACAAATATTTTGAATCCCTGAGTAATGTCTTTCAGGCAGCAAGTCTATAGTAATCCAAGGTTTTTTCCACCAGTAACAAATTTCACCTGTCAGATTTTACGTTTATGTTACACTGAAATCTATTTAGTATTTTTAGGGCACATTTTGTGGCTTAAAATCTGCCAAATTAGCAACCATGTTGCCTGACAGACTAAACTCAGGGAGGGAAGACGTCACGGCCTCAAAAGAATGCGCGGGTCAATTGCATATTATTAACAGTTCCATTGTTTTGCTAACGCTAACGTTTGGCTAGCAAGTGTGCGAAATAGCCGCTTAACCAGCTTTTACGTGATAGTTAAACAGTTTTTAGTGGATTCAAATAAATTCGCTCTGGGCGCTAACCGAATAAGAGCAGTAACGTTAATTAAAAGCGAAATGATAAGTCGTTGGCTGTTAGCTGGTGAGTAGCGGACGTTGGGCTCGCCGTCGTAAACAGACGCCTAACGTAACTGTTAGAAAACGATATAACGTTAATTACATAACATAAATGGAGACAAAGTACCCCGCTTTGGTAAGTTTATGTCTTTACTTTTGTGTTTGAGTTTTCTAGTGTGTGTCTGAGTAGGGAGGGCTAAACAAACATGTACAGAAGTTACTATCAGAAGGTAACAGCTTTGTAACGTTAAAGCACTTAGCTAAAACTAGCATCAAGCCTGCTATAAACAGTGATGGAAGAAGTATTCAGATCCTTTACGTAAGTAAAAGTACCAATACATCAATGTAAAAATACTCCATAACAAGTAGAAGTCTAGCATGAAAAATCCCACTTCAGTAAACGTATATAAGTTAGTTATATAGTTATAGTTAGTCATATATAAGTTACATTAGCAGCAAAATGTAGTTAAAGTATTGTTGTAAAAGTAGTAACTTAGTTTGGTCCCTCTGACTGATATATTATTATATATGACATCATCAGTGTTTAGGGCAGCATGTTATTGTTGTGGTTGCTGGAGGTGGAGCTAGTTTGAACTACTTTATATACAGTTAGTTAGTTTAGTCCAGTGGTTCCCAACCTAAGGGTCGGCACCTCCAAAGGGTCACCAGATAAATCTGAGGGGTTGTGAGATGATTAATGGGAGAGGAAAGAAGAAAAAACAAAGCTCTGATACACAAATCTGTTTTCAGTTTTTGGCCTTCTTCTTTAATCTTTGATTTTTGGTGAAATGTTGGATCATTTATTGAAATGATACCATGAGAGAAGTTTAGAGGTAAAAATCACTATTTGGTGAAACCGTTAACAGCTCATAGACATCTGAAATGTGACCCCAACACACTGCTTTTTCTAAGACATCAAAAGCCAAAAAGGTTGGCAACCTTTAATAACGTGTTGTATTTTAAAAGCTTGTTATATTATCCATTGTGTCAAATCTTCATCTGAAAAGTAAAGCTTTCAAATAAATGTAGTGGAGTAGAGAGTACAATATTTCCCTCTGAAATGTAGTGGAGCGGAAGTATAAAGTAGCGTCAAATGGAAATACTCAAGTAAAGTACAAATACCTCAAAACTGTACTTAATTACAGTATTTGAGTAAATGTATGTAGTTACTTTACACCACTGGTAATAAATGCCATCTTTGTGAAGGTTGCAATGTTGAGTTTTTGTTTAAACTGAAAAGTGTTTATTTAACCTCATGGTCATTTTGGAGGCTTTAGTTTGTGATGCTGTTAAAATGTAATACGTAATACTCGGGGGCTGTTTGTTTTTGTCCAACCAAGGAGGACTGTTACAGTAGATAATAGACTTAACTTCATTTTTAAGCTTCTTCAACCTAAAAAAAACAGATAACTGAGAGTAGTAGTCAAGGGATGTAGTTAGCTGCTAATATATTGCCCAGATTTACAGTAGCTAGAGTAAATTACAGTAGACGCAGTGTAAAAGCCAGCTAACTTTCTCTCTACTTGTCTGTTCACAGAAGAGACCAAAGAGGAAGCTCTGCTACCCCACAAACAAGGAAAGGTAAGTTTGCAAATATATATATATATATATTTTAATGTTTCAGGAGGAATATCTTGCAATTCATAATATTATTGGAGTGTTGTCTGTTTTAAGGGAGCAATTATCTGAATAGTCTGAAAATACAGGGCTAAAACTTTCAGCAGTTGTTGCAGGTCACTTTAATGCACTGGTAACTATAAATGTGAGATTGAGATTTCTAAATGACCTTCAGCATGTTGTTACAATAGTTATTCCTATAATCAATACATTTCTTTGCTGTAATCCCACTAATCTTCACCATTTTGTCATGAATGTTGTATACTTTTTAATATGTTTATGTTTATTTGGTTAGCTTCTAGGGAGTTTTAAATATTCCATGTTTAAAGCAAATCAAGTTGGTGTTGAGCGTCTCAGCATTTATGTGTGAATTGTATAATGATATTCTGCCAGCCAACACTTAATCCTGAGATTTGTGTTTTCAGTCCATCCAGACAATGGGCAGGAGAGCTGCTTCTGGAAGACGTTAGTAAGATGTTTGATGACTTGGGTGAGTGTGTGTGATGAATTTGCTTTTTTGGCAGTTAGTTTTGCAATTTCTCCCTTGATATCGTTATGTTCATCTATGTTCTCTTATTTTCAGATTCAGCCTCACATGATGATTGCGATGTACTTCCCCCATCTCTACTGCTTGATACTGAGAATAAACAGGGGGAGGGAGAGGCTGCAGATGTCCCACAGGAGGGACCCCTAACTGAAAAACCTCCAACATGCAAAATGGTAAAGTAGAGTCAGTCAGTACAATGACTTTGGCTTATATTAATAAGGAATAGTCACACTCTTCTGTTGACAAAAAGGATAGGTTCACATTTTTTCAAGTCTGTCTTAAAACAATAGCTAGGCTACCATATGTTTATTGAAAAAAGTACCTGACCCCTTTGAATGGAGCAGACAAGTCATGACATGCAGAAGTGCTTACTTTTCTTTTTTGTTATTGATCAGCCAGTAATTATACAACTTACTTTTTCTGCTGTGAAATGCAATTCACTCTGTTTGCCAGGCATTTCCAATGTTATTCAAAACTTTATTGCAACTCGATGTTCCTTTGTAGACTCAACAGCTCTTGTTAGTGTGCGAACTATGCTATGAGTTTCAGGGGAGCTTGCATGCTTGTATCTTTATGAAAGTGAATTAGTGATGAATCACCTTCATGCATGAATCATACATCAATAACAGCCTAATTTTACGCATGATCCATGATGATGAAGATACAGAAAATAGAAATGCTCCCCATGGCTCCCCTGTAGTTCGCACCCTGGCTCTTGTGTATCTGTTTTGGGATTTGTACACCTTTCTTAAATTAAACTTTATTTGCTCTCTTGTGTGTGTTGAGCCATTCAATGGGTGTTTTTGTTTTGATTCTTTAGGTTCCAAAAGAAGATGACCTACATCCTGTGACCAGGTCAGCCAGTCCTAAACTGGACATCGGTAAGAGACTCCCACCTGAATTATACTAAGAAGATAATTTGCTTTTACTTTCAACCTCTAAATCTAAATGTATTAAATGTTCAGTTCCTTCTTCTTTTGTACATGCAGACGTCTTCCTTTTTAAAGTTTGTTGCTTCTCCTTGTTGTAGATTTGGACATCCCATTTAAAGGGCATGGGCCAGTGAAGACCTCCAGCCCTATTGAAAGTGATATCGGTGCAGAGGAACAGGACAATGAAAAAGAGCAAGCTGTGTCCCCGATCCTCTTTTTCTGTGAAGAAAAAGAACAAGAAGAGGCAAAGAAGGAGCCTCTTCCCATCCAGAAACCCCAGAGCAATGGGCTCATCACAGAGGAGTAAGTAGTATTTATATATTTATGCCTTTCATATTGGAAATAAGTTAGAAATTAATTCTGCACACACTGGTTTTTACATTTAACTTTGACATTAACATTGCAAGTCTGTATATTTCCACTAGTTAATCTACAGCATGTTTCTTTTAATAATTCTCCTTTCCTCCAGAAGTGACGATTTCAATTTGGAGTCTCCTCCAAGTAAGATTTTTCTCAGCAAATCCAAGTCCAGTCACAAAAACAAGGTGGAGGCATCATGGTAAGTGGCTTTGCAATTCTCAACATGATGATTATTTTGCTGCAGGTACTCAAGCACGCCATCAGTACCTGATGTTGTATCACTGTACATGTGAATAACTACTTACTTACTTTCCTGCGCAGCAAAGAGAGTCACCCAGGCGATGAAAACATACCCAAGAAATCTCAAATACCTGTTTTGGAGGGCAAAAGTAAAACAGAAAGGTAAGAAGTGACGACTCTTTAACGTATAGTTATATTTATTTAGTTCTCTCACTTCTGATCTAGTTTGATAACAATACGGCAATATTTGAAGCCTATATTGATATTTGAGAGTAAAAAAAATCCCTCCAATTTGGTCATGAAAGAGTTGTGACAAAGATGTGTAGTGTGGAAGAGTTGAACAATAAACTTTATAATTAAATATGACAGTAAGTGTGAAAAGTAACTTAACTGGAAACTACATTATTATAGCTATAAATAATACAAAAAATATAGACATATTTAAAAATGTCATTTATTTAATGAAAAATGTAAAAACATAGAAAATCTTTGTACTTTTTGTAATTTCTTTTTGCATATTAATGTACTGTACATGCCGTATGAGGCAATGTGACATGATAATAGTGGACTGCCATTATATCAGGCATCCTCTATTTGAATCCATATAACAGACAATTCTCCATCCCCATAATGTGGTAGACAGAAGAACTGATGTTATGTAATACATCAAAAACTTCATCATTAATCATTAATGCTGTTGCATAATGTATAATAAAAAACAGTGGAAATCAAGTACATAAGTTCTGTTTCTTTCTTTTTGGTTATTACCAGGCAAGAAAATACAAACCCGCCTTTGTCAGCATTGAGGCAGGAGCCTGAACATGCAGCTCCTGAGAAAAACACAGAAAGTGTTCGCAAGGAGCCAGCAGCGGAAACGTCCACCCGTGTGGGAAAAGAGATGACAGCTTTCCTACAGAAACTTAGAGATGCTGGGCAGCCCAAACCTGCAAGGTAAGTTTAGATAAAAGGACGTCTTAATAATTTGATGCTGTGATGTTAACCAGGTAAAAAATTACCACGACAGACATATAGTAAAGGCCTCTGTATTAATCCTTTTGTATGTCTGTTGTGTTTTATTGTACAAACAATTAATAATCCATTCAATTTTAATTTTTTAAGTTCTAGAAAGTCACTGTCACCGGTTAAAGTACCCACGTGTCCACCTGAGCCAGAGGATGACTTTCTGATCCTGGAGGACGATACACCTATTCGGTTTTCCATCCTTAGTAAAACTGCTGCCAAAAAGAAACAGAGGCAGAACAAAACCTCCAGCACCGACAAAGACAGCTCAACAGACAAGGGGGTGAAGGATGTTTTTGTGCAACTAGAGATGACACAGAAACAGCTGGAATCGGATCAGACAAACAGGAAACTTCAGAGTAAGACTGTCAATCAGAAAATGAAGAAAAAAGGCAAAGAGAGAGAGAAAGAAGTGACTGAGACAGACATGGATGGATGCATTCGTTCCACTCCTGAGGATCTTCCTGCAGTTGACTCAGTGGATCAAGATAAACCAAACAAAAAAACCCAACAGCGACTCAAGAAAGACAGTGACAACGCAGAGGACAAACCTAAAGACACAGCCAGCAGGGAAACAGATGAAGAAAACTCCTCAAAACCCCAGAGGTCGTCTGAGGTGAAGAGATCAAAGTCTTCAAAATATAAGAAAGAAAATGCCAAGACAAGCAAAGCTAAATCATTAAAGGTGACCAGAAAAGAGATGCAGGGATCTGATGGAGCGAAGGAACAAAGGAGCAGTGAGCAGGATGCAGATGTTGAAGACCTGGGTTCTCTTTCAGGTAAGGTTCTCCTGCTCTTGAAATCTCTTTCTGTTAACACTGAATCTTTCCTGCTAGTTATTATCATGTTTCTTCATGTATATGCAGGTAATATCTATATTTGTGAATAAAAAGCTGGAAAATAGAAGTTGCTCCACTTAGTGAATAAATTAATGAATTCAAAATATTTGGCTTCAAATTTATAGCTCTAAACATTTATTCTAAATTTTGAGCTCTTTTGTGTGTGTGTGTGTGTGTGTGCAAAACAGTTGCGATATTGCCAGTTTTTTACTGTTAATTTATTATTTATTCTTTATTTTGATCCCCTTTAGCTTCCACACAAGGATTGTTAGTCATTCTGGTCCACACAAAACAGCAATGTAAACAAACAAAATCATTTAGTATCAATGACACAAGAAAAGGCAGAACAAGCTAAACATTACATAAAAAATCATATAATATTAATATGTTAAAATATACATTTTTTGTGATGTAATCAAAAATGTATAATTTTTTTTTTAATTTTTCCATAGATTTAAAATCAGTGGTAAAAGTCATTTCAAGCATCTCATTAAACATATACACAGTATAATGCATGTTTTTTCTGTTTCTTCTGTCCCACAGACAAAGAACTCTTGAAATCTGAAGCACAAACAGCAAATGTTAAGACCAAACAGAACAAACAGTCAACTGTTTCTGTGGAGAGTTCGTCTGATGATGGTCAGTTGCTTGGGAAAAGGAAAAGAAATCCGCCTGGACAGTGGTGGTTGAGCTGTCCGGAGAGCACAGAGGAAACAAAGATAACAGACAACCAGCCTGTTCTGAAGAAGTCCAAACAGAACCGTAAAGAGCTCTCAGCAGAAGTATCTCCACCTGTAAAGGCTAAGAATGAAGGACTCTTAAAGCAAAGACATCACAACACAAATAAAAAGAAAAACAAACACAGAACTACAAGAGAAAACAACCCAGACAAGGTGAAAGCAACAGCTGAACCTCACATGATTGGTTCACAGCAGATTGAAGCTCAGGAGCAGCAGCAGGACGTCTTAGACCAGGACCTGGATCTGGTATTTCCACACAGAGAACACAGCTTCAACTCAGGTAAGATCAGGAAGTTGCCTAAACAGACTCTGATAGCTGATTTGAATAAAAATATCTACCTCATCATCAGGCATTTACTTTTTTTCACTTTTTAGTTAAGTTCAACTATATTGCAGTTTTGTAAACAGCATAAAGGTTTTTAACTTACACATATGTGATATTTTACAGGGGATCAGATATTTCAGAGAGTGTATCATCACAGCGGTAGTGAAAAAATGTCCAGCTCACCAGCAGCACCTGTATCTCCCAGTAGACCTTCGGAGCAGCTCGGGTCACCAAAACGAGAAAAACGGAGGCGGAAACCTCCTGGTGCATGGTGGACAGTTGATAACACGTCTGAGAACATGGAGAGCGTTTCCTCTCAGTCTCAGCAGCTCAACCCCAAGGAGCCCAAACCTCATAAGGAAAGAAAAACAAAACAAAACAAAAGCAGATCTCCTGAACCTGGGACTCTCAAAAAGGGCAACAGTGCAGTCTCATCAAAACCACCGGGGGGAGCTCACGTAACTCCTCTGAAACCGAGACAGGCTCCAGAGACTGTCAAACGCACCCTGGCCACATTTAAGGACGTTTTTACTTCAGCCACAGAGAGCACTGCTGTACTCAACAACAGCGATGCAGGTCAGAATAACAGACGTGACGTCACTGTGTGTCCTGCTGAGGAGTCTGCCACTGACGGTACAACACTCAGTAAGACTAACAAAGAGATTCTCAGTATAGATGCAGGTGAATTCAACCGCGAGAGCCCGTCAGCCAGAAGGCGTCACAGCACGTAAGGAAAAGCCTAAATGTTTTCACTCTTAACTGTCTCCCTCTAATTGTTTGTTTAAATTGTTTTTTTTTTTTATCTTTTTCGGCAGGTCAGCTGTCCTCAGGAGCGGGCCGTCATCCATGATTGAGCTGGAACAGTACGAGGAAAATGACGACATGGGTAGGTTTTAAAATGCATTAAAATACACTTCAATCATACTTGGACTTACTTTACTTGGATCTTTATTTTGACTATTTTTTTTTTCATTTTGATGTTTTTCCAAATATTGTCTTGTTAAAATAGTATAATTTCATAAACCAAAGTGTAACTTTTAAGGTAAAGGTTTATATTAATCTTAACAGTTAACAACTACACTGTAAAACTAATGCAAAAATGCAGGAGGCTAGAGCTGCAACGAAAATGAATCTGCAACTATTCTGATAATTGATTAATTGGTTTGAGTCATTTTTTGAGACAAAATGCTAAAATTTTGTGGTTCTAGCTTCTTAAATGTGAATATTATTTATTGTGGGCAGTTGGTGGGACAAAACGCTGATCAACATTTTTCACACTTGTCTGGCATTTTATAGACCTGACAACTAATCGATTGATCGAGAAGATAATCAACAGATGAATCAATAATGAAAATAATCATGAGTTGCAGTCCTACTTGTCCAATTCCAGGCTTCAAGACTGGCTTATCTGTCACTTAGAAACAACACTAGACCAGAATATCTATGACAGTATGAGCACACAAACAGTATTAGTTTAATTGGCTGTTAAGTTGACATGAAACAGCAGCATAATCAGACGAGTATTCAAGAGTAACATCTCTTCCTTCTTGCTGTTTTGAAAATATAATGGCTGTAATGGTTTTGCTTAGTGTTGCTTTAAATAGTTTGTACTTCAAACAGATGGCAACCAAGTTACATACAGTGCAGTACGATGAAGATATATGTAACCCAGCGGATGTATATTCTATGTACATGTAATAATAAAAGACATGAAAAACATGTCATAGTGGCAACAAAACAGTCCTGTTACTCAAGCTCACCAACAAGGTTTTAACTCACCAGTGGGAACAACAGAAGCCTGAAAATAATGTTCATTATAGGCACCTGAGAGAGAGAAATGTCAGTGTGAGGTCATTCTTACATAAATAATATAAAAATGCTACATTTGACAGTTCTGTTCTGTCAAGGCTGACAACCGCATTGCAATATTTACACTGTGCCCTTTCACCTTCTGTGATGAATGAAAAACGCAGCAGGTTGGCCTTTGACACCCTTATAAGCAGGTTAAACAGCGTCATCTGGTGGACAGTTTTGTTTTTTTTAGGCATGGGACATCTTTAAATTATACAAAATAAAGTTGTTTTGTTTTCTTGTCTCTTTCTTTGTCAATTCCAGTTCTTCCATCAAGCAGAGTTGACCATTCTACGCTCTCTGTGTTGGATCTGTGCGCTCCGCCTCTCAAACCGCTCAGCCTACAGGCGAAGGATAAAGTCAACCTGGCGGAGTGGCTGAAGAGTCTCTGGCCTGCCACTGTGAATAGTAAGAAAACATAATGACTGAGAAAATACATGAAAAATAAAAATAAACAAGACACTTTATATAGCTTATATAATTTATGGCGACAATAACCTGGCATTTTATCTTAAAGTATAAACATTAATAATCAGGTGCTTAAATGATCAGGTCGTGTCATGGTTATTCTGTAAGTGATGATTCATGATTTTAACAGAGCCTAAGAACCAACTGAAGCGAAGCATCAAAATCCATTACAATCTTGGAATATACACAAAAATGCTGTATGCCGTCAAATAAAAATATTATTACTTTATTTTCTCATACTCTCTTTTCTGTTGTAAAGTATCACAAAATAAAGTTCAATTCATGATGTTTGTGCTAAACAGGAAGGAGTTCACAAGGCTAGGCTCGCAGCTTTAAAATCCTGTCAAGATTTGAAATTTGGAGAGAAAGATGCTTTCAAAACATCCTCAACCTACAAGAATAGAGAGTGTCACTGCATCCTGCTACACAGTATTATTAAAACTGTCTCTCCTGCTGAGTTAATGTTATGTAGCTCTCCCTCTCTTAGTTGACACTTCTCCACATTTCTTTCTTGCTGAGCAAAACCAAACATATTCCAGGGAAATGTTGACTACTTGTCTACTGTGTTATTGAGTTCACAGTGTGATGTTACTGTTGTGTTTACATTTATTTCACATTCTGTATGAAGGCAGGAGTCCTTCAGAGATGCTCTGTGACCTCAAAGTCCAAAATTAGTCATCCCATATTAGAGCTGTAGCAATTAATTGATCAGTCGATTGACACACAGTTGATCGGCAACAATTTTGATAACTGAATAATCATTTTAGTCATTTTTTAAATGAAAAATGCTAAATATTTTCTGGTTGCAGCTTCTCAAATGTGAGGATTTGAAGCTTTTATGTCATACATGATAGTAAACTTAATATCTTACACAAAGTAGTTATACAAAGAGTTTGTTAGACAAAATAAGACATTTGAAGACGTCACCATGGACTCTAACAAATGATAACAGCCATTTTTCATTATTTTTGGACATTTTATAGACAAAATGATTCCTTGACGAATTTAGAAAACAATGGGCAGATTAATTAATGATGAAAATAATTGTTAGTTGCAGCAATATGTCATCAAATTAAAATATAATTACCAGTCTATTTCCTCATACTAGCTTTTCTGTTTTAAATATATTATACCGATTTTCACATAGTATAATGTTTCTCAACTTGTAAACATTACTTTCATGTGATTCTTCTGAAGACAGAAGAAAGATAAAACATGATTAATTATCGATTAGACCTATCATTGAATTTCTTTTTTACTGTTTGATATCCTTGCAGATGGAGCTGAGATCACTCCAGACCACTTCGATTGGTACTTCTACCAAGGCAGAGCGATTGGCTTCCTGCAGGACCTGCAGAGTGGATCCATCTCGAATGGAAAGATCCTGCTGGGCTCCTACATGAAGAAGCCTCTCTGGGTGGACCACAGCGCTACAACAGTCAGAAAAATTTTCTCATGTAAGATTATGTTCTACTCCTGTCTTGTAAGTCTATTCATTTCTTTCCTTATTGTGTTTTTCAAGGTTTTCAACTTATTAACAAGCTCTGTGAGTGTAACCGTCGACTGCAATGAGACCCGTTTCAACCCAGGACGATCCTTCATGGTGGAATGTGGTAAGAATATCATATCATTACATGTATTAAGGCAGAATTAACTCACTGTATTATATTTTAATGTGTTTTTACACCCTGAGGAAGTTCATTACAGTACTACTTTATTAATTGTGACCATATTTCTACCTAGAACTCTTAGCAGTAATTTTTTAGCTTGAGATGTATACGTATGAAAAGTATTATCTTGTTATTTTGCTTATTAATCTTACTGTGTGTTCAAACAGGACATGCCTACAGCATCCAGAACCTCACCGCACAGCCTGCAGTTCTCTGCTTCACCAGGATACTTGAAGAAAGTCCAGACTGAAGTTGTCCACTGAATTGCAGCTAGATAACCAGCCACATTTCCCTAATGACACCTAAAGGGTGTGGGATGGGGTGTGGGATGGGGTGTGGGATGGGGGGTGGGAGGGTGGGGTGGGGGGGAATTGTAAATCACATTATGTGTATACTTCGAATGCAATGGACTTTCTGTATTAAGATATTAGTTGTAAATAGAAAAGACTTGGCAGTTATTTTTATTTTTTTTGATCCTTGTAAAGATAAAACTGAAGTTAAAAAATAACTTGTAATAAAGTTGTGCTTTTTTTTTTTAACTTGAGTTTTCTTTTGCTGTCCTGTGTGATTTTGCTTGTGTTGTTTCCAGCCTCTAAGCAGCAGTGCACAACTGTACAACTACCTTCTACAAGGCAAGGAGCTGTCGGATATAGTTTATTTAAATGTGAAACGATGTCTTCATTTGCAGTTAATTTTGTTTGGATTATAAAACAGTAGATTAATGTGCTAATTGCTAATTAATTTAAAAGAATATACTGTATAGCTCTGTTGGTTTATTTGCAGTGACTAAAACATTTTATATTCAAGAATACCGAATTATGTAGTTCTGGTTTTTAACAACCACAAAATATTACAATTATGTCCACAAACACAAAATCAGTTTGTGAAAACTGAGCTCAACAGACAAGAATAAGTGACTGAAAGGTTAGAGTTAGAACTTTTTAACAAGATGCAGCAACTAATGTTAGCTGCTTTGTATCAAAATGTCAAGGCTTTTCACCAAAACTCAAGGTTCAGGAGAGCTGATGATGTTTGGCTTGAGGGTTAACGATAACGAATGCTGGTCCATTAATGTTAAGAGATGGATGACCATCAGAACATAACAAAAAATCATGACAGGCATTTAGCCATTACTATTAATCTATCCTGCTCTCTGCTCAGGGTAGTGACTTCATTTAAATATCAGTATTTTCAAAAGGATATGCAGCTATTTGCAAAAGAATACCATACTTTAAATACTTAATTAGAGCTGCAATGATTAGTCGATTAATTACTACTACTATTTTGGTAATCTAGTAATCCTTTTGAGTCATTTTTTTTAAAGGAAAAAATGCCAAAATTCTCTGATTCCAGCTTCTTAAACGTGAATATTATCTGGTTTCTTTAGTCTTCTATGAGAGCAAACTGAATATCTGGGTTGTGGACTGTTGGTCGGGACAAAACAAGACATTTGAGGTTGCACCGTGTGTTTTGGAAACAGTGATCAACATTTTTCACAATTTTCTGACATTTTACAGACCAAACAACTAAACGATTAATTGAGGAACTTGTTAGTTGCAGCCCTAAACTTTATAGTAATTTCAAATGTTATTTTTCTTATGATGCACAACATAAAGTCATCTTTTAGTCCGTCTGTTTAGTATTCTATGTAAAATGCAGCACCACACAGTTTAATCTACCTTTTATTATCAGGTACTTGCAACAGAAGGGAAACTTTCAGATAAGAATAAATACCAAGGTTCAAGCTACAGTAAAGTCTCTGGTGGTATTCAGTCAGCACAAAAGTGATGTAAAAAAAAAAGTGAATCTATGGTAAATGGGGTTATTATATTTTAAGGTAAAGACTGAGCTCAGACACCTGAAACAGTGGTAATATCACACAGACAACACACACCCAAGTCATACCGACTGTTCTGTCATCAAACATTTACTGACCTACTTCATGAGGCCTGAATTATCTCTCCGCATATGAATCTTATTGTTTCTTCCCCTTTATACTGTTAAATAATTAATGATACACTGATGCCAACATGTTTCTTAAACAAGAACCTTGGGATTGCTTTCTGATATTTGAGCAAACCTTGACACTACACAGCAATTTAGCTGTTAGTTAATAATGTAAAAT
This sequence comes from Thunnus maccoyii, assembly GCF_910596095.1. Classification (NCBI taxonomy): domain Eukaryota; kingdom Metazoa; phylum Chordata; class Actinopteri; order Scombriformes; family Scombridae; genus Thunnus; species Thunnus maccoyii. The sequence continues at coordinate 12,533,980 of NC_056553.1, read as the reverse complement.
ATAGGCGGCGTATTGTGTAATTAAGGTGCTCCAATTAAAAATGTTGGGTCTATTTCTGCAGGCTACAACATGTCCATCACTGTGGCAGACGCCTTCAGATAGAGCAACTCAAATTAAACTAATCAGTATTCATGACTGCAATGCAAAACAAAAGAACAGTGCCAGTTTGATAATTTATAATCTTTGAATGTCTAGTGTTAGCTGTGCACGGTGCATCAGCAGCCTGAATCGCCTCAGGGCAGGATCTCCTTCAGTGAAGAAGATGCTGCTTTGACCACCAGAGTATACACTGGAACGACCTCCCAGGTCCTTAATTATAAACTATGTCTATGACCAAATGTGCTGCCTGCAACACATCTGTGCAGTGAAATGGTCTGAGATACATCTCTCACTCTCTGCTCCTGAGAAAGAAAAAGTCAGGGGAGTGAATTGTTTGTGGAGGATTTTGTGTTCAGATTGAACATTTTAACAAGTGTTGGATGATGGTATGTTACAGAGTGATAGCAGTATATTGTGCAGGGAATCAGTATTCATATTCTGTATGATGTTTTTATTTGTTCGTGTGTATATATTGTGTTTTGGTGTTTTATCAATTCCATATATGTGCTTTTAACACATTTATTAGCATGACTTTAATGAAAGACAGTGTTGCCAAAGCACTGTATGAATAATGAATGTTGACAATATTACAATATAAAGAAATCTATACATATACATTTATATATACATATATATATACACAAAATAATATAAAAAGGGTTCGAGCAGATTTAACATATTTTCTTTACAGGAAAACCAAAGTATGAGCAACAAAAACAACCCAACAACCCAACCAACATAAACATACATGATTATTGTGTGTGTCATGTGTGGGATACAGACTACAATACAAACATATAAAACATAAAAAGCAGGTCAGTCTGATTCCCTCTTGTTGTGGCAGGCAGAGACAAACTATCCTGCGAGAGCATGCCTGTCTGTCAGTTCCCCCAGTATGAGTTTTAGTTTTTCATTATCTGAGTTATTAAAATGTTGATGCCAATTACTGAATTTTGTGAAGAACTGTTCCTGGGCAGATTTATAATTTGGTTGACTAATAGTTCTGGTCTTAGACTGGTGACATTGCTTGAACTGCTTGAAGAGAGAAACGTGCAATATTGTTGTACGGCACAAGCTGCACTTGTTTCTAGTGTTTTACTGATACTACAGAGATGCCTCATGGTGAGCGAGTAACTGAGTGAGTGAGTGAGTGTCACAGCATTCTGATCAGCAAAGCCTTCAATTCACATTGACTGAGGTGTCGCAGCCCAAACAGAGCCAGCACACATGCTGGATGGCACAGGGTGGTTGTCAAAAACAAGTTTCCTGATCCTCTGGTTTCACTGATTCAAGCCTGTGTGTTTTCTCACCTTCTACTGACTGGATGAATCATGCTTTGTAATGAAGTACAGTAACAAAAAAATATCCTTTTTTTGGTTAATTTAGGAACTTACATCTTTGATAGATTAACAAGTTGCTTTTTTTCTATTTCATTTGTCGACCTTATCCTTGATTAATAATGCTAATCAAAGTTCCCTTCCAATCAAAGATGTGTTTTGTTGATTGTTATTTCATTTGGATGTTTGAGCTTCACTGTGCAGTGATTTATGTGCAGTTTGACACTCGAAGACTGTTTTCACATTTATCTGCTAAAAGTGGAAAGTTTCTCTGTCTACTTAAAATCTCAGTTCAAGGTGTGTACCAATGAGCAGGATTTGTGACATCACAATTATTTTGGAAGTCAATCGTGTTCCAATATGCAGCTACACAAATGTGATGTGGAAACCTGAAGCCTCCAGTGCACAAACACTGAGATTTGACTTTTCAGTGAAGTAGGAGACATCTTGTGTCCAGCAGTTAAACTATGGAAATGAAAAATATTCGCATATTTATAGTATCTGGATTTTTAAGGAGGGAGGAGTAGATGTCAACTAAGACATTCATAACCAGGTAATTGAACTTTTTATGGACACACCATACCTGTCACAAATGATTATTTGTGTTATATTATAATCATGAGCACCATTAAAACAAGACTAGTGTCTACAGCTATGCTAGCAGCTCTATGAGGCAGTACAGGCACTGCTGTGCTTTGTGCTAAATGATAAAAGTTAGCATGCAAACCAGTCCCTCCAGGAAATTGCCGCAATATTTGCAAGAGCTTGCAATTTTGCTAAATTACCACAACTGTTCTGCATGAAATGGCCAAATCTATAGACTGCTTGTGATTTAGACCAATTGTCGCATTTTGTGTCGTGGTAACTTACATCATCACAGCGTGCATTCAGCAAGGATTTAGGCGCACATCCAGATGGAAAATGGACAAATCTCACCTGGCAACAAAAATGACGCCATAGACCGAGCAAAACAACTCCCACATGTTCCCAAATGTAGTTTACATTCAGTTTGTCAGAAGAATACAAGTTGATGCGTTGTTCAGACAGCAAAGAAGGATATAATCTACCTCAAACAAGCACTTTGGAAATGAAACTGTATTTTAACTCAATGGCTTTATTTTAACGGTATTATTGACAGATTTTTTTTGGTGCTTTACTTAATAAAGACTTATAAATGAAACTCAAGTACAGTGTTTTCTTTCTTATATAACTTTGAGCCCATGGTTCTGATGTGAAGAAAATAAAAAAAGCACTGAAATATAGTTGTTTCTGTGATATGCAGTGTGCTTTTTATCAAAGGAAGTGATTATATGACTCTTCATTTGTTGTAGTTTTTTAAAAAATTTGCATTATTTTCATTTGCTTGCAATTTTTCCCAATTCCTGTAATTTTACTGCAATAAGAGCACATAAAACATCGCAAATAGTATCACAATTAAAAGTCGCTGCAATACCCAGCAATTTTGTATAATCACAAACCAGGGACTGGCTAACATGTTCACAATGACAGTGCTAACATGCTAATGTTAGTTGCATGCCACCATCTTAGTTTAATGTGTAAGCATGCCGTCATTTGCTCATTAGCTTGACATAAGATAAAGCTAATGGTAATGTCATTAGTTTTGCAGGTACTTCGTCATATTTGACAAAATTTATGGCACTAGATGAAAATTTCAGGGATCTTAAAAGTTATTTCAATTCTGAGGAGTACAAGAATGTGTGTACAAAATTTCATGGCAATCCATCCATGCGTCGGGGATCACCAAAGTCAATGAGATTCATCTTCTGGGGACCATTGATGTCTGCACAGAATTTAATGACAAGCCACCCAATAGCTGTTGAGATATTTCAGTCTGGACCAAAGTGGTGGGCCATCTGAATGACAGACCCTGCCATCCCCAGAACAGAAAAACTCACAAAATGATCAAACAAGGGACATAAATGGGTTTTGTATTTGTCTTAGCCGTCTAACTTCAGGTAAAGTGCAACTGCAGAATCCCATCCTTGGATAAGTTGGTTTAAGTCGTGAGAAAGGCTCTGAATAATGTATTCCTGAGAGACGACTGCCTCACATGGAGCTTAATCTCAGCCCTCACCAGCAAAATGCACCTTCTTACTCATCGCTATCTCTTAATGCATCTAACATAAGTATATTTGAAACCTTAGTTCTTCCGCCCGCTATACGCTACACAGTCAGCAGATGTAAGTATCAAACACCAGAGGCAGATAAATAGTTAGATCAATCAGAATATTAAAAAATCAGGTAGAAAGTAGAATGCAGAGGTGTGTCGCTTTAAGCCTAAAGATATGAATGACCTTTTAAATTTATCTCTCTCCAGTAAAAAAAGATTTGACGCAGGCAGTAGTTGCTGTGACGTCTGGTTTGATTGATTTCTTTTGCAAAGAGATATGACTGAATATGACTGAAGTGTTTAAAAGCAAATAGCTTGTACTGTGAGAAAATGAGACTCCAGACACTTTATTTACTCTTTTGAGGAGCTGGAGTGTGCACATATTTGTACATTTTCAGTGGCAAAAGTAACTATAATCCATTTTAACTCAGCAAATGTCACATTTCTGTCCACTCATAGTTTGTCTCACTGCTTTATAAGTATGTAACTGTGACTTAAAACAGCAGGAAGAAACAATGTCACACTAAAATCTGGTGGCAGTGAACACATTCACTAATCAGAGTGTATTAATCACACAGTATTTGCCTTGACTGAGCTTGGCAAGCCATGAATTCATTTGTCTACACAAAGGCTATACAAGTGCTCTGTGATTAGTTTCTGTCTCAAGTCTTGGAACAGACTTCAAGCATTGAGTATGATTTCCTTCCTTTGTTGAAGTTGGCTCTTAATATTTGTTTGGGGGCTGCAAACAGGCAAAATAGTGCATAATAAACTCCTCAACATGAGCTTGTGTGTTGCTCCATGAATCATCCTCTAACAATCTCGGAATTCTTTCAGGTTCGGGCAAATAACAGGAAATTATATTGTCTATTTCAATTTTTCACACAAAGACTGATTTAGGAGGACATTAAAGGCTTTTAATGTTTTCCGAAGCTTGTAGGTCTAGAGGCTCTTTGTGCATGTTTTCACCCAAATATGCATCTTGAATTAAACATCAAACAGCAGAAAGAGCTGCATACCCAAGACTAAACTCTACTACCCCACCTCCCCTTATACTCCCAGGGAGCCGCTCTACCATAATGACTTATTTTACATCCTGGTTACACCCTTGTTGACAACTAACAGAAGATACTGACATTTCAAATGACATTTTTACATTACAAGGATTACTTTGATTAATTATACACATGAGTCATACAGAAGAGTTTGTTCTTGTAAACAGTCTCAATGCTGACGTCAGTAGGACAATAAATGATATACAAATCCGTTGTGCAATATAGAAATTGCACCATTCAAAAAATTTCAGTTTTACACATGGTAGTTTTAAAGATTGTTCCCATGTTGCAATATTGTTTATATATCTTAAGTGGAGTGGAGCTTTCTTACTTGTGGAGAAGGAAGCTAAACATTTATTATTTACATGCAGTGGGTCTAAATAAGGGAAGCCACTGTGGCCACCATAGTAGGTTCATTCAGCTCTGGCACGAGCATTGAGTGTGGCTGTTTTATGTTTTTCCAGATTTTTTAATGTTAATTTCTGAGCATAACGAAGCATGAAACAAGAAAAAAAGTTGCAAATTAAGTTTACTTGCAAATTTTATGTAGTATAAACCAGAGCTGTCAGGATATCAGATTTTCACTACATGATTATCATGGCCAAAAGAATTCATGATAACAATATTATCGTGATATCTATAGAAAATCTGAAAAAAAAAAAATGCTGTCAGTCAAATCGTCTTTAACTTTGTTTATTGTGCATTCTGGCAAATTAACTACACTCAAAATACAAGTGTTTTTAAATATCATCATCATATCATATTATCTTCAATACCAGTATTTTTAAAGTAGCTTGTTAGATTTTACAGTGTGGTGTACAAAGACTCGTTCAGACATAAGTAGTAGAAGACTTTGTAAACTTTTCTGGGCAAGTAGAGCTAATAGTAAAAACCAACAGTGACAGGATTACCCTCGGTTCAATAAAATGAAATGAGATGGAGTTCAGGTGCTGCACTTTACTTTACCAAACACAGCAGAGTGAACAGTGCTGCATTACTCATTAATCACTGTCTGTGTTAAAGAGAACTGTGCACATTGAATACAAAGTACAGAGTACACTTCATGAATGAAATACAATTTAACCTATACTTTATGAAGTTTAATGACTTTTCTGACTTTTATTTTAGAAAATGTGGAGAAAGTGATGTGACTGTCTTGTTAATTCATTCTGTCTTTTTATGTAGATGACATAATAACACAGCGACAGCAACGTATTTCTTGTGATGCTGTCTGGGTGGTATCGAATGAAGAAGCACCTCAACCCCATCAAATTTATGCCGTTGCTGGCAGCCTTGGAGCTCTTAACTGCTTGAAGGAGGACGACCGCACACAGACTTCCTTGTTTCATCAACATCTTGTTTATTCAAACGGCACTGTGCTGAATCAAAGCCCAACATTTCAGCTTACGCCTTCATCAGCAGCCAGACAGGAATATTGGGTTGAAAACCACTTTTTATATATTTTCAAACATCACACAAGAAATCCTATATTATAATTACATCATTCAGTAATCAAGCCATCATCTGTGTAACCTGTGTTTGCTTAACACATTATGGCACCATTTTGTGGTTAAATCAAAACAAATCAATCCAGCCGAAAGAACAAACATAAAAAAAACACTCTGGGCAGATCTGTTCAATAGTTTTGTAAGAGTTCAAAGTATCTGCACTCTTATCAGCAGAAGGGTTGGATGATAAATGTCTATTTGCAGTGGAGACATCATAATCAAGTTGTTTGTACCTAACCAAACCTTAACCATCAGCAGTGTAAATGGGTGTTTTTGTTTTTTTGAAAAAAAGGATAGTGGCATCAGAAACTAAAAAAACGCTCATATGTGTCTTTCTAGAGAGCACGGACCAACAACATATTTTGTTGTCTAGTTTGAAGGACTTCTTGGGGTTGAAGGTGCTTTGACTTCTTTTCATTTGTGATATTTTTGCCCCATCATCTTCTTGACGTGTGGTAGTGTGCAGTAGCCTTTGAAATTTCTCACTTTTAAAAAAAAAAGTTGCCAAATTAAATATAAAAAAGAGAACCAGAGAGAAACAGGAAGTGTTTGATGCGATGTGAGTGTGTCTTTGACTGAAATATAGAAAAGAATAGTTATCTTATTTTCCATGTGTAGTCTGGTCTTCTTTTTTGAAATCCAGCCAGATCTTAGAAAGTCACTTAATGTCAGCTGTAAATTAAACATTCAACTGAACTTACAGCCATTTTATGATAACAGACAATGTTGTGTATACATATTTTGTAACGATAAAAAAATATACAGCATTGTATTGGCTATTGAAACCTTCCAACATATATATATATATATTTTAAATCTGTCAGCATTAATCCATGAATCTATAAATGGACGTATCATCATGATACAATAATCTCTTCCTGGACCACTTTTAATTTAAATCCATGTGGACATTTCACCTAATGACCTCTACCTGTTTCACCACTCCGCCCCCACCGTTAACTCAATCCCTGCACATCCACCGACAATCTCCCCCGTTAATTGAGTTCTGGCCTTCTGATCCTCTATTGCACTTATGATTACACAGCGGAAGACCTCCCAGAGGAAAAGCACACAGGTTTGATTTATGTTGGACCTAAGTTTCTCTTGAGACTGAAAAAAATTAGGCCTAATTATACAAGATACAGTAGAGCACTATGTTCAGGGTTCGTCTTGATGAGGCTTCTGGGAGCAAAAATAGCCTTTTGAATCAAAAATTCCAATTATCTTCTGACAGCCTGTCTGGTAGATCCAACCAAGCATGTTACGAGGTGGGAATGAGAAGGTGTTGGTAGCATTCCAGTTGAAAAAATGTAAGCCTGGACTGAGGGTCCAATGCTGTTTATTCTGTTTCCTCACAGTTCAAAGACCAAAGTGAGCTTGTTGCAACTCACTACTGGAGCTAAACTCTCATTATAGCCTCCTCTCCCCATTCATCCTTATCACTTGTTTCTCTCCCTGTGCTCTCTGTTACCGTTTCTGCAGTGTTTACTGTCAGTTTCTGCTCATTACATGCACACAATGTCTGTGTTCACAGGAAACAACAAAATAACAATATGATGAATACATAACAAAGGAAAACTTTATACATGTGAAGGTTACACATGTGCACGGGGACGAGACCGCATCTAGCTGAGGCCTATTCATTCGAGCAACAATGGAATATAATGGTAAATGCACTGCATTTATATGTAGTATATATATATAGTCTTCCAACCACTCAAAGTGCTTTACATTACATGTCACATTCACCCATTCACACACACATTCATACGCTGATGGCTGAAGCTGCCGTGCAATGTGCCAACCTGCTCCTCAGGAGGAGTTTCTAATCATTCACACCCATACTCACACGCTCACACACGCTCACCTCCTGAGCCACAGCTGCTCTACAATATAATAAATTATATAATTTAAAAATAGGGTTTGTCTTAGGCCTAGGTTACAATGAGGCAAAATTCTGTACCACCTCTAATGACAGTACAGAAGAGGTGATGCATGCTGGGTAATGTTTTTTCGGAGGCTGGCTGACATTGATAAATATATAAAATGTGCTACGATTGTGTTTAATTGATCAAACAACCACTTGTAACATTGTATAACTTAATTCAACTCCAGTGTAAATGCTTTAATGTACCAGTTACTATGCACAACTTCTGCCCGATGGAAAACCAAAAAAGGCGAGTAGAGTCAAGTCGAGCTGTGGAAAAGGGGCAATAGTTTGAAGCATAGGGCCACTGACAGAGCTGCATGTATCTGACAAGCTGGGAATGAGAATGTCTTGTTCTTTCAGCAACATAATAGGTTTGTTAAGAAATTGTTTGAATAGGAAATCAGTGGACAAACTATAAATGACAGATGTCCACATGTATTTACTTCTCCTTGTTAAACAGGGTTGATTTAGGGAAAAGTAATTTTTCATCAGAGTGCAGTAATGCTGCACACACTTCAAGTATCCTCTCTAGATGGTTGGCTGAGTTCCTCTTTAACCTTGAATTCAATCTGCTCCCACGGAGCACTTTAAAAACTGCAAATAGATGATGACAGCCTCAACTCCAGACAGATGCACCTAACTGCCTGTAGGCAACCTGGCTCTGAGATACAGAGCTAGAGGTCCCATTTTTACTGGATATCCAATGTACTGAAAAACAGGGCTGTAGCCAAGATTTTAGAAATACTGAGGTGAAATTACATGACTGATAAATAAGTAAATAGAATGTGAATAAATAAAACATAAATGAAAAATAAAATACTAGCTAAATTAATAATCAAATACTGAATCAAATCCCACTAAACACCTAAAACATGACACCCAATATAAATGTTTAAATTAGATTACAAGGAATTAAATGTCTGACCTAAAAATAATAAATAAAATATTTTCATAAAATTTGAATTACATTAAAAGAAAATTCATATTTTACTTAATTAGATAACTGTTCACATATGCTTTCTGTAAATTTTGTCTCTCAAATTGATGGTTTGAAAGCCCTCTTCACACTGCCACTGGATGACTGCTAATTTATTTATTATTAAAAGTGCAATCAAATTTAAATATATTGAGTCAAGATATTGCAATCTTATTGTAAAATACCAATCGTATAAGTTTCTTATTGAGCAACTGTTAGCAACTGTTGCTGTATTCTAGCAAGGCTTATACGCAGTTTTTACGGTTATAACTGGTTTTACCACTCGAAATTGTCTGTAATTTCTGAAATGATGGGTCCTTGATTTCACACAATGGTAGATAAAAGCAAGCTTCTGGGTCAGCTGCTCACCTTGCAGGATCATCTGGGTCTTTCTATGAATGGAGTTGAATTTATGTCCCACCTCCTTTTGAGGACTGATTTAAAGCAAAATAGTAAAAGTATATAAATCTATGAGAAAAGTGACATGAATTACAGTGTTATTTCAAATATTTATCTGTAAATTAGCCTTTAAATTAACAAAAAAACATGCACACTGAGTTTATTCCCCCATGAAAGTGATGATTTTTGACTGTCCCACATCAGTGACATTGAACTACAACATAAAATATTTCCTAAAACATCTTCCAGTAATATGGTGATTTAAATATAGTTGTGTGCAATTGTATGTATTTTAATATTCATAAATTATATAAATTATAATTATATAAAGTCCCACGTTTAAAGCGCAGCCCTGTTACCAAAACATGACCCCCCCCCCCCCACTAAAAAAAATGGAACACTCCATAAATCAGAAGTTACATCATCAAGATCTCTTCTGGAAAATAGAGAGGCGAAGTCCCTCCCCTTAAATTTCATGGTATTAGGCGTCATGACAGTTGTAGTTTGTACATGTATACACATGTAAACACAGGAAATACAATATTTGCAGGCTGGTAGAAAGCTGAACCTCAGAGGAGAGCAGACTGTGTAAGTAAAGAGAGAGAAAAGAAGAAGAAAGACGTTGAGACAGGAAAGAAGAAGTTGATAGGAGACATGAGTGAAAGAGCACAGTGAAGACAGTGAAAAAAGTGGACGAAACTCATAACAGTAGTAAAGCCAGGAAAAGCTGCTTTGCAAAACCTGAACAATCCACCAGCAAGTCTTGAATTCCACCCAGAGCGGTTCGCTTCCTCAGGTTCAGGCTCTTGTGTGTCAAGCTCAGGAGAAAGACTAGTTTTAGGTCATACGAGTGTACAGTGAACATGTGCTTCCTGTGCACAATGCTTGTTGTTAAGTGTGTGTAGTTTTGGGCTGAAGAGAAAAGGGGGCTATTTTAGGTAATAAGGACAAATAGTAGGAAAATTGCCTAAACATGAAATCTCTTGGTTCTGCCAACCTGCAATGTCAATGCACAAAAGTGTACATTTAAAAATTACATGATTACAATACATTTTATGATGGTGTAGTAGTCCAGTGATTGAGTGACTGAATAGTTTCTTTGTTTTGTTTTGTTTTGTTTTGTTTTATTTAATGCAACAAGAACTTGGCAAGAAAATAAGATGACGAACCTAGGAGAAACTGCACGAGATTGTTGACTTAAAGGAACGACTAAAGAAACAAGAACAACGCACAGCCAAATATAGAAAGAGGATCCGGCAGATGAGAAAGGGAACTGCCTCACCTCAAGAACAAGTCAACAAGCTTGTGCACTCATACTATGTTAGCTGAGAACATAAAAAGCAGACACAAAATCCAAGAGTGATAGGGTGAGGCAAATCATTGTGAAGATAGTAACAGGGTAAATCTTTAAAAAATACAGGCTTCAACAGTTGGCAGAAAAGTCCCTGAGCTTTTCATATCGAAGGTAGCAACACCTGTCTGATGGAAACATCAGCAGATACCAAAGGAAGCCGCCAATCAGAATTGCTTGTGCCCTCAAAGCAAAGATCAGGTCCTTCTACCTCCGTGATGACATCAGTAGGATTACAACAGGGAAAAGGCAAACAATAACAAGAGCCAAAAAAGACACAGAAGAGGTTTCTTACAGACACACTGAGGAATCAACATTGCAAGTTCCTCTCTGAAAATGCGGACTGCACCACCCCCTATTTGCTGTTTTGCTATCTGCACCTTTTCTGGGTTTTCCATCCCTCACTGGCAGATAGAGAAACCTGCATACAAGCTTCATGGAAATTTAGGGTTTGTTGTCAAGAAGCTGCACCAACTTTGTATCATTGATCACAAATCTAAATGTCCTTGCTCAGTCTGTAAGCTGTGACACCTTAAATCATAGGTGTATGTATGGGGAGCGCTCAGATTGACCAGGAAGACCAGGTGCTATCCCCTGTCCAACCAACACAACGCCAAAAGCCATGTCTCCTTCATTCAGTGGGCTACTGTTGAGAACAAGAATTAGCAAATATCAAAGGTCACCCTCAAACAGCAAGTGGAGAGCACTCAGGAGGAACTTGTTGAACGGTTTTAGACAACATCAAGCAGCAGTACCCATGCATAGATCCTTGAAGCAGACTCTCACACCCAATGAATGCCTCATCCATATCAATTTTTCAGAGAATTATGGTTGTTAATATAGCTCTGAGATACAGGCTGTGCATTCTGGGTCCTCTCATCTGCAGGCCACCCTACATACAGGTGTGTTGTACACAAACACTATTCTCATCTGCTTCACCTCTGTGTCTCTATCGAAATGTAAAGGTCTGCCTGCAATATGGCAGCACCTGAAATCAGTGCTTGAATATGTCAGAAAGGAGTATCCCACCATCTCTATTATCCACTTTTACAGTGATTGCCCATGCACACAATATAGGCAACAGGGAAATTTCTACCTCTTTAGTACTGAGCTCTTCAATAGAGGGTTTGAGGCTGGGACATGGAACTTTTTTGAAGCCAGTCATGGGAAAGGTGCCCCTGATGGAGTTGGACGAGCGCTCAAGAGGAAAGCTGACAGGCTTGTCAGCCAAGGTATCGAACAACCATCAAGCTTTTTTATGTGGAGTAGCAAGGTGTAAAAAGGTCAGCGGAGGAAATACTGGTGAACATCCCTGCTGTGTCATCCACAATAAGGCTCCAGCAGATGGTCACTCTTGCCCCTGGAAACATTACATACTGTGATGTTCGCTGCCTTTTCTTCACACAGAAGAATCTCTATTGTGAATGTTTTAATGCAAAGCAGATGTCCTTCAATAATGCAAACGAGTCATCAAGTGTTGCACTGGCAGACAACATGTGGCAGAGCACAGATGTCCAAGGGAAGTGGTGTGCTCTCAGCTATGATGGCACTGTGTACCCAGGGGTCATACTTGAAAAGGATGAAAGTCATTGCAGGGTGGAATACATGCATCGAGTTGGCCCCAATTGGTTTTTCTGGCCCTTCAAGGCAAGGCAAGTCAAGTTTATTTGTGTAGCACACTTCAACAACAAGGCAATTCAAAGTGCTTTACATAAAACATTAAAGGCATTAAGACAAAATGTAAAAGCAATACAAGGCAATATAAAAAGACATTTAAATACTATTAAAAAGTGTTAAATTGGAAATGAAAATAAGCTAAAATAGAATAAGATGGATAAAACAGGAAATTAAAAGTTACAGCGCAGTGTAAGAGACAGTATTAATCAAAAGCCTCAAATGTGATTTAATGAAAGGCAGCAGTAACCAAAGGTCTTCAGACTTGATTTAAAAGAACTGAGAGTCGCAGTAGACCTGCAATTTTCTGGGAGTTTGTTCCAGATATGTGGCGCATAAAAACTGAATGTTGCCTCTCCATGTTAAATTTTGACTCTGGGGACAGAAAGCAGACCTGTCACAGATGACCTGAGAGGTCTGGATGGTTCATGATGTAGCAGAAGATCAGGAATATGTTTTAGCTCTAAATCATTCAGTATTTTATAAACCAACAGTAATATTTTAAAATCAAGTCTTTGACAGACAGGAAGCCAGTGTAAAGGTCTGAGAACTGGGGTGACATGATCCACTTTCTTGGTTAGTGAGGGCTCGAGCAGCAGCGTTCTGAATCAGCTGCAGCTGTCTGATCGATTTCTTAGGAAGACCTGTGAAGACACCGTTACAGTAGTCGAGCCTACTGAAGATAAATGCATGGACACGTTTTTCCAAATCCTGCTGAGTCCTTTAATCCTTGATGTATTCTTAAGGTGATAGTAGGCTGACTTTGTAATTGTCTTGATGAAATTCAGGTCTGAGTGCATGACTGCGCCAAGATTTCTGGCTTGGTTTGTGGTTTTTAACATTATTGATTGAAACTGGGCTCTGATTTTTAATCATTCTTCCTTGGCTCAAAAACAATTACTTCAGTTTAATCTTTGTTTAATTGAAGAAAATTCTGGCACATCCAATCATTGATTTGTTCAATGCACTTACTCGGTGCTTGTACTGGACCGTAGTCCCCTGGTGATATAGTTATGTAAATCTGTGTGTCCTCTGCATAATTATGGTAATATGTATATATATAGGACCCAGAATGGAGCCTTGGGGAACTCTGCGTGTCATTTTTGTCTGCTTAGATGTGTAATTACCTATAGACACAAAGTAGACTGAGATCCAGTAATAATAAGACTGAAATTCTGCCACTGTCTGTGTTTAAGTTGATGTCACTGAAGACCTTAACAAGAGCGGTCTCAGTGTTATGGTGTGGTCAAAATCCTGACTGGAAGGCATCAAAACAATTGTTTAGTGCCAAGAAGTTGTTCAGCTGTTGAAAAACTGCTTTTTCAATTATTTTACTTAAAAACAGAAGGTTTGATGTGGGCCTATAGTTTTTCATTAGTGATGTGTCTAGATTGTTCTTTTAAGGATGGCTTGATGGCTGCAGTTTTCAGGGCCTGTGGGAAGATACCTGAGAGAAGAGATGTGTTGACAATTTGTAGAAGATTTGAGGCCCTGCAATTTGAAACATTTTTGAAAAAGCCTGTTGGCAGAATATCAAGGCAGCAAGAGGAGGATTTCAGATGTTTTATAATGTCCTCCAGGTTTTTATGGTTGATCGGATAAAATTGTGCCATACTACCTGTGTCCACTCGAATTTAAGTGGACACAGGGACAACACATATCCTGTAGCTGATATGGAGGCACTGACTGCTTGTCTTATTTTCTGAATTTTGTAGTGAAGGAGGCAAATTCATTGCAGACTCTGGTAGATAAAAGTTCATAGATTACTGACACAGGAGGGTTTGTTAGCCTGTCGACAGTAGCAAACAAAGCATGTGCATTATTATTGTTTTTGGTGATGATGTCAGAGAAGACGGACCAACTTGCATTTCTCAGTTCCAAATTTCAAATGCCATGTTAGAATCACCAACAATAACTACACAGTCAAAGTCAAAACAGATTATAGACAGCTTTTCAGCAAAGTCATCAAAAAAGGTTGCACAGTATTTAGGTGGCCTGTAGATATTTAGAGCCACATATTCAAAAGAAGTAAAATTTCCATAAGACATCTGCTTGCCTTGGAGGGAATCATTAAACAAAATGGCAACTCCACCTTCTTTCTTATGCACTCTAGCTTCGCTCATAAAACTGAAGTTGGGTGAGGTTGACTCGATAAAAACAGCTACACTGTTATTGTACTTGACAATAAAACCATTGATTAAAAATGGTTTTACTAACAAGACCTGATGTTTAATAAAGCTAGATTTAGTGTGTTAAAAGCATTATCTGCCCAGTTTTTTGGGACAGGTTATGGCCGACAAGGAATGGATGCTAAATTTGATAAATTTGCAGAATCAGTTGGATGCTTCCTGTTTCCTAGCAGATTCACCATTCTTTTTCCATTACCTATCGGGAAAGGAATTGAGAAAGCTTCCGGCACAATGGGCTTCCTGGACCCAGCAGATATCAGTTGGAGCTTGCTATATTTTGTACACAAATAACTGGACGTGCTTTTATCAGGCTGGGGAGACAGAGGATGATTCTGATGCTGTCGTGGAGGTGGGGAGAGTGGCCAGGCGCTGTAACTGTGATGAATGTGTCAAAACTGGCTGAGGACTTAAAGCTAGTGGTGGAGGTAGATGCCGAGGGGGGTTTAGGGGAGAGAAAAGGGTGGGTGGTAAGTTTGGTCCCAGCAGTGATCAGCTCTTTCATCTGGTCAGGAAACGCCAAGAGGGGAGGGGCAGGAGAAAGGATAACTGGAGAGGAGGGTGACCTGGACGGGGTTTGGGTGGGGTGATGAAGGTGGAGACTCTTCCTTCCAGCTCTGATAACTCTCATGTTTGAAGCATTCTTCAGGCAGGGGCTGACGTGGCTCTCTTTCAAGGTTTCTGCTGCATGTGTTATGTCTTCTTCTTGTTTTGATTCCTCTTTGTTTCTTGTCCTTGGCAGAGAGAACAGATAGGTGATGCAGGAAGTAAAATAGGTGAGAGATGAGCAATTTTACTCCTGACTTGTTAAGGCAAAGTCCATCTGCCTTAAATGTCTGTGGTCCCAGAAAAAGTTGAAATTGTCAATAAAGTGCAGTAATTGGACGGTAAATGCAATTGAGAACCATGTGTTAAGTGCCAACAATCTACTGAATCTCTCAGCTCCTCTTCTGACCGGCGGTAGAGGCCCACTGATAAACACCTCAGCATTCAGAGAGCTGCCTGTGTTCAACAGATCAATAAAGTCTTGTTTCAGTACTTAAGACCGTTGTTTCACAACATCATTGGTCCCTATGTGCAGTACGATGTTTTCACATTTGGAGTTACTGCCACAATAAGCAGAATTCTTTCTGTCATGTCAGAGACCATATCATTGGGAAAGCAGAGTATTTTGTTGTTCTTAATGCACATGCTTCTTACATCTTTTACAGCAAAGGCACCCACTATCAGAGTCTTAGGCCCAGTCATTACCTTTCACTGTAGCCTTTTACTTTGAGATTTACTCTCAGTCCTTACTCTGCTGTGTGAAGATGAGAGGTTATCCAGGCCATCAAATGGAGATCCAGGGTCCTGCAACAGTTGAGCAAATCTGTTCTCCTTTTGCATACTCGGTTGTTGGGGAGGTTTGTTGCTAGCCGCTGTCCACGGCTGTGTCCTAAGAACAGGGGTTGAAGAGGCGCTGTGCCAGGACGATAATGCACCAGTCGCAACACAAATCTCAAGGTGCTGGGCTCTGCCTGTTACTTGTCCTCCCATTTCCCAGGGAAATGATTTACTCTTTGGCTTTGCACCAAGAGAGTTCCAAGGAGGACTACTACTTGTAGATTTATTACCCGGTACACAGCTCTACTGTTTCTTGATAGTCTTATTGTGCTAATTAGCCAGTTGTTAACATGATCTTGTCCACTGTTTTGAGTCCATGGTAAAGTGGTGTCATCCATTCACTTCCACGTTCACTTCTAACTGGTGAATTTTGGTTTCCAGCACAGCAATCTTCTGTAGAAGTTTGTGGTAGTCATCACAGTCACAGCAATAGTGAGTGTTCTGATAAAAGAGATAGTAAATGCAATTTTATGTTTAAAAATGTGCATAAAATATGTTGAAGTGCATTATTTGTTCAACCTTGTTACTCGTTGCAACCCTGTTAAACAAAGTTCAACCCTTTTAATCACTGTTTAATGAAAATAGTATATATTAATTATATCTAGAAAACAGAAAAATATGTTGCAATCGAATTTTAAATGTTATTCAGAAGCCCACTTAAATATTAGTGACATAGTTGCAAAAACAGTGTACATGTCAGGAGAAAACAGCTTATAAAATACTTTGTTTGATGACCTGAATGGGGCAAATAACATTTTCTGAAGGTTAAAAATCTTCTTTCATTATGACTTTATTGAAATAAACCCAAAAACCTGCTTTTTCAAAAAAGCTTTAGACTCAATTTCTACTCCATTTGTGGAAAGGCCCACCTTATGACTTATCTCCCATTTTAATTTTCCAGTATCGACTAAAGAATATAACTTGTAATGAGAGTGGTGCCTAATGGTTCTGTGGCTCTATTCAAAAGTATTCCACATCCTGCTGATATCTCATCACATTACCCTATTGACATTCCTCATGGTAAAATCTGCATGTACCATCTAAAAATAATAATAGAGCTGTATATTCCCTATTTCAACAAAAGAATATTTTTATCTTACATGTCACCACCTGCTGGGATAATTTTGTCAGTGATATTTCATGGCAGAAGGTTTGGCTGTTGCCTCACAAATATCTCATCACCAATAAGATAAAGGGGGTGTCCTTTAAGCTTAAACAAAAAATATACCCTGTAAAACATTTTCTTAAAAGAATGATATTAATGTATTGTGATCATTTTGCTCTGCACAGCCTGGAACTGTGCCTCATTTATTTTGGCATTGTTACTATACTAAAAGACTATGGAAAGGGGTTTCTAAGTTTATTAATGTTACATTTATGGCTGATTTTGTTTTATTGTATAAACATGTACTGTTTGAGTTTTACGTTACAGCAGAAAGAATGGGAAACAAACATACATCATCAATCTTATAATTATCTTAGCTAAGTTTCATTTTCATAAGTGTAAATTTGCCAACAAAAAACCTCTTCTCAGTTTAAGAATGTGAGCAGTATTTACAGAGCATTAAATCTTGCACTAATAGGAAGGCTGTAAAAACTGTAAAGTGTATTGTTTTTAATGATTTTATTCTGTTGTTTTATTTATTTTATATATTTATTTTCTTATTCATTAATTTTAGTCTTTATTCTTGTTTGAAAATTTTTATTTAATTTTCTCTCTATTTCTTATGTGTTGTTTGTGAACCCCCCTGGCATTTTGTTCCAAAGAATGTACCTCATGTTCATTCATGTATTCAATAAAGTAAAACAACAACAAAAAACAAAAACAAACACACAAAAAACCCCCAACAAAAATATTGCATATTTCATGTAGACACAATAGTAACTGTTCATGAGTAAATGTATTCTAAAATATCCTTCATTAAGCTGTGTAGTGGGTCATTAGTATTGTTACATCACTGCTTATCAACAGTAAGTGTCAAATCACAGTCACATATTTAATAACTTCATATTTTTAGGAAGCTATACCAATCTGGTGGATTGTATAACATTGATGGATGTGAATTGAGAGTAAAGTACTGGACATAAAAAACGTAATGTTACTGTGAGACAAAAAGGCAAACATGTATGAGTTACAAACTAGCAAACTGATAGCTGATTACTAAATAAAGCAATAGGAATTAGCTAATGCTAAATCTTAGCCAGTTAGCTTGAGTGTGTTACAAGTTCAGAATGAAGCTGAGTCCAAACTGGTGCAACAGTAGTCAGTACGTTATTCATATCATCATGGCGTTAGCTCAGCTTGCATCAGCTTTACTATCTCTGAACTGTGAACTTCACTGTAATAGCTTTAATCTTACAGCTTTGATTTGAACTTCTCAATGGACTTCACTTAAGCATCCTGTACACAATGCTAAAAATACCTATGTGTAAGCTGAAGAACACACTTTCATTGATGCAGAAATGTTGTTAAAAGTAATCAACTAATAGCTCCAAGTCACCAACAGAAAGGCAGCGGGATCCTCTAAACATGGCGTTTACCCAAAATTCAACACAGTTTTGACGTCAACTTCAGATTCTCTATTTAACCTGCAGTACGGAACTTTTACATATATATAAATGTCCATTACATTCAAGCCCTTATCAAACGAGTTCACACAATACTGATTATGCCTATCACCGCCAAGGAAATCTCTGTGTATTTCACAGTATATGGAGTTTTTCTTTTTTTTTCTTCTTTTTTTTTTTCGTTTGACATTCCCATGCTGGCTGGATGAATGCATACTGCACATGTTCTACGGGCAGAGCTTGCACACTAGAAACTTCCGCCAGCGGAGTCAGCTAACTGTCCACCAGCTTTAAGCTAACGTAATGTTTAAAGTCTGATCTGTAGCATGCAGCTGGCTCCCACTGGACAAATACTATACAGTGGATGTGCCAGTCCTGAGTCTTAAACGTAACCTGTAATTCCACAAAATAACGTGGTTGGCTAATAAAATGCTCCTTAGCCCAAGTTATGTGGGGTTAGTTTACTACTACTGTAGGGAGTAAGCTAGTTAGCAAGACATTCTAACGTTCGTGGCTTCAGTTAGAGCAGACATAACCATTTTGGTCATGGAAATACCCCCTAAAAGGCATCCTCCAAACTCTTAAAAATAGAATAAAATAAAACAGGACATAACCTCAGTGTCCTAAGTAGTAGCTGCATCCTTCTGGGAAAACGTGCAAACTACATGAAAACGGAATCCTTTTTCAGCATTACAGACTAGCTTTTCGCCTACTGCTAATCTCATATTCTACATCAACAAAATGTCTAAATAATTTTTAGGATATTACATAGGTTCGTGGCAGCAGTCGATTTCACTGTCCGGACCGGCCTTTCCCTGTGATCCACGTAAGTATAAGATGTGACACAGGGCTTGAACTTTTCCCCTGCTGTCTCAGATAAATGAAAATTGGTTGTTGATTTCCAATAGCTCTCCATCGGCAGTGGCTGCAATTTACATTATCTACTTTCCCACTCCCTTTATAACCTTGCAATCAGATTTGGTTGTCTTCCTGGTGGCATCATTGCAGCTGACCGCCAGAGAAAACTTTCTCTCTTGGCCTGTACTTTTTTGGGGGTGCCGAAGAAAAAATCTTCAAAAAAGCCTTTAAAGCTAGAAGGCGAGAGACAGATTTAGAGCTTTAGTCACAGAGAGAGGGAAGAAAAACAGAGAAAGAACCATTAATTGGTTTTTTTCTGCTACAGCAGTTCTCAACCATGTGCCACAGACATTCTTGGGATTTCAGTCCAACCAAAAAGTACACTAGCTGATTGGGTGTCTAATGGTTAAGAAGAACTCCTGTCTGAGTCTGGAGTCTCTATTTCTTCCAATTAAACCAATTAAAACGGACTGTTCTGGTGGCATGCAGCCATGACATCTCGGGTTCAGTTTAACCCCAGAGCGTTCCTGCTTGTCATCCCCTTACTCGTTTACACCTCTCATTGCAATCATGATCTAGTAAAGCAGAAATTCCCCTAAAGTCACCTTTTAAAAAAGTTAAGGTTCTTTCCGTTTCTTTTCTGTTTGTAACACTCTGTGTAATCCAACAACCACACATTTTCCCCATTCAGTTAGACCAACAATTTGCTGATGACAGATGCACTCAAGATTTTACAAACCATCGATGCAAAGTGACAGTCAGTGCTCCCAAAAAACTGAACCCAATTTATCATTAAGAATGCTGTAGAAAATATTTTGATGTCTTGGTAGACTGATAGAAAACCTACACTATACAGTATGTAAACATTTAACACTCCTATGGTCATCTAATGCATGTGATATAGTTACAGGGATGAAACCACAAACAGATATACAATATGACATAATACAGCACAGTAGCTCTGCAATAAATGTTAAAACCTATACATTTTAATTAGTTAATACGTTCTTGACATTATATCAGAGAATTGTTGATTCAAGACAACTGTACAACTGTCAAGGGTAATGATGTAAGAAAGGGGGGAGGGTTATGCTTTTTTTTTTTTTTTTGCTATAACTTTTTGTCATCCCAAATGTACATTTTATTTTATTCTTTCCCTCTTGATATTTATTGTAAGAAATGGCACAATAAATGGCTGCTTATTTTCTTTAACAATGTTTTGAGAAACAAATTAGGCGTGAATCTTTAGTTATTAATGATTCACTATTATCTCTCAAGAGAGTGTGTATCATCTAAAGTCACAAGTTCAGTGTCACACCTTTATAACTTGTTCTACTAATGGGTGGATTTAAATTAAAAATGTTAACCAAGACTATTAACTGTTTGAAACGTTAATATGACTAATTCATTAGTGCAC
This sequence comes from Thunnus maccoyii, assembly GCF_910596095.1. Lineage (NCBI taxonomy): Eukaryota > Metazoa > Chordata > Actinopteri > Scombriformes > Scombridae > Thunnus > Thunnus maccoyii. The sequence continues at coordinate 12,513,108 of NC_056553.1, read as the reverse complement.
ATTTATTTCACTCTGCGAGCAGTCTGAAAACATTTTACTGTGTTTACATGTATATTAGTTATAAGAGTATCCCAGTTATGTGATGCACATGTAAACACCTTATCCTGGTTTTGAAAAACCTGGATAAGATATCTGGAGTAGTCCAATAGAAACCAGGATACTGTGGCATGTAAACACCTGATCCAGGTTTCTGAACATTCTCTGTTTGTAGAGAAATAAGAGGCTGAGATGCTGAGAAATCAAGACACAACTGGATGTGGATGATCAGAAACCTGGATACAATTGGCATCATATAAACAGGGATATGAATAACCAGGTTTTCAGCCTAGTGACTCACTGCTTAGTGCAGCTAATGATGCACACCTGTTGTCACTGATTAAGCAGACAGTCTGCCCGACCATCACAAAACTCTGAAAAAATAATCACAGTAGAACTGAAGCACTTCCACAATATATAACACTGTGAAACACAAAATACCCAGCTGAAACCCATATTCCATTATCTGTATAATATGACTGATAAATTAACAGAAACAGTCGACTGAAATCAGTGATCTGATACACAAAACACAAGTAATGTGGGAACCAGGGACCAGTGAAAGCAACCTTTTCACAGAAACTAATATGTGAAAATGTTTTTTTTTTAAATTCTGTTAAACTGATTCCAGTCAATCTCAAATATTCCTTCAGTGTGGACCAGTCAATCTTAAATTGAGATGCTTAAGTTTATGTTTGACTCCACTGGTCCAAATGAAAGGCCAGTCCTCTCGTAGAGACATCATCCTGCTGCAAAACACATATATGTGAAATTCCTTCATTAAATGCGTGGTGATCTGGAAACTGACAGTCATTGCACGGTGATTTAGTGAATAATCATGTTAGCAGTATACATGATCCCCCCCCCTCCCTGTGCTGCAGGGTCCCTCCTCCTGTATCCCACTGTTTATCTTCCATGGAGACGGGGAAAAAATAAAGTCAGTAAATCCACAGAGGGGGGATGGAGAATCATGACACAAAGTAGATCTGAGCAGGGAGAGGTACTGCATCGGACACGTTTGGCCATAAATCCAGAAATACAATCTTTCATGCTGTAGAGCTCTACCTTTTCAAAATCTATGCGCGGTGTAAACTGCTACGGTTATTTTCTGAGAGAAATACTTCTGTGGAATATGACACTAATACTAACAATCTTAGCAATGACACCTGAAGGTCAAAAGTTGTGTTTGGAGAGAAATGTATAGTTTATGAGCTCAATTCATCCACAAAAACAAAAGCATGAATCATCTCTTTATTTCAGTTCCTATTTATCTAAAAGAAAACTATCCATGAAAAAACAGGCCATCTTTCAAATATCGGTGCTTTTCAGTTTCATTCGTGAGTGAAATCCAAGGCTAAATTCAATTCAGTACAGTTGTATGCAATTTCATTGAAAGTTCTGATAAACTGAAGTGCGACCACTCACCACTCAGTTGGTGTTGACTTGCTCTCAATAAGTAATTCTTAGTCTTTAAGTGAGAGGACGCAGCTAGTTTTATAATATATACTTCTTACTAACAGCAAATAAAGACCAAAACCACCAATGAATTGACATTGTTGGACAAGTATTGTTTGTGTAGCCAAAGCCTGATATAGCTTGTTCCTCTGTGCCACAGAGCTCCATTGTTGTGTAAAATCTATCAATCTACATGTTCCTTTGTTACATTGAATATGGGCACTGTAATTTCCTTTGCGTCAATCCCACATACATTATCCTGCTGCTGTAAATATCAGTCCAGTGGGGATTACGTCCATATTTAACCATTTACGTCCAATGCCAACATTCAGTGCCAATGCAGGATGTAGTGTACCCTTAATGTAGCAAAACTAAGGTGTAGAGGTGAAGGTCAAGGTGGTGGACTTTTGCTTTTTTATTAATTGTGATCAGGATTTTTCCTAATCTTAACCAAGTCTTAGATATACTCTGTTCCTTAGGTTTATTTGCCATAACCATGGTCTTTTGCTAACTTTTACCGCAGATATTGCAGGAAGTGACAATTTAAAAAAACAAATGTATATGAATCCACTGCTGAATACTGTTTACTTCTGTTTGAGTAATGTTTGCTACAGACTAGTGCACAGCCATTTTAGTAAAGTACCAAGCCTTTTATAAAATGAAACTATACCTTTGTGACCCGCTTTTAAAGATTTGCATCTGTCTTTGTTGACTGTAAGGGTGTTTTCAGACCTGCCCTGTTTGATTGAACAGGTCTGAATTGTACTGGAGTGTGGACCCAAACAACCTAACCAAGACCCTTTGAGAAAGTGGTCTCCATTCACAAACAAACTTTGGAGCAGTTTGTTTGTGGTTTGAACGTGATTCGACCTTGAGCCGACCCAACCAGGAGGTGTATTATGCAATTTTGAGCTAAACGGGCCCCATAGCCAGGTGTGCTTTGCACACAGGGATGCAGATGAGTGAAATCAACAGTTACTAGCAGCTAGTATGAGAATGAATTGAGATGCGACATGGAGTGCAACAAAGAACGTTGCATTTGGCCAGAGGGCCTTAATCCTGTGTTTATGTTCTTGCTCCCGCCTCAGACACATCTGGCCAATGAGTGAAGTGAATGTTCTCACGTGGCTTGTACTGTACTTTATTTTCAGCCCTTCCCCACCCACCTGAGTTGCAAGACAGGATGCTCACAGTAGGAAACTGAGGACAGGATAGTCACGGTTGGGTTTATTTCTGGCTACAATCAAAGTTGGGCAGCTGGTGGCCTGTGGAGGGATGTGGTGTCAGGAGGCTTATCAGAGGCTGTTAAAGGAGGATGGCCCACTCATATAGCCACCAATTAGTGTAAAAGCTCTGTGGATCATCCCTCTTTCACCTTGTGAATGTGAAATTTGGAGCCAGATATAATGGTGTTGAAAAGCAGCCAGTAGCCTCTGAAATGCATCTGTGGTCTGACGGAGTGAATTAATCTACAGCAGATAGTGACTCAGACGGGCTCAGGTACCTCTATTACTCTTCTGCATACTGATTTAAGAGCCATCAGATAACAAACAATAAATAATCACACCTAACCATGTGTTTAAAGAGAGAGAAAACAATCCCGGCACTACTTTTAATGATTTATGGAAAAGAGGCGTAGTTGGAAAGAGACAATTACAGTGAATTTATAGGAAAAACACACCTTTGGATTTGCACATAGATATTTATCATCAATCTATGTTTAGAGCAGTCAGAGGCATCTGTGTAAGTAGTGACCTGCAGAAGTTGTTTGGCAGTATTCTAAATTCAAGAATTAGAGACCTCCTCATCAAACAGTGTCTTAAGCAAACATCAGATTGGATTCCTTCCAAATTATAGAACAGCTGACCACATTTTCACCCCCCACACACTAATTGATGTAAATCAAAATGAAGACACAATTCATGCATGCTTTGCTGATTTCCAAAAAGCTTTTGATTCAGTCTGACATCAGGGTTTCCTTTTTAAACTAACAGAAGATAAACACACAGGAGATAAACACACAGACTTCTCCCCACAGGGTAGAGGGGTGAAACAAGGCTGCACCCTCAGCCCCACCCTCTTCAATACTTCAATACTCAAATACCGTCACCGGCACCTGGTCTCACTCTTCAAGACACAGAAATCAAGTGTCTATTATTATGCAGATGGTCATCCCCTACTAAAGAAGGTCTACAGGGCCTTCTCCATCAGTACTGTCAGACCTGGGCCCTGACAGTTAACACGAAGCAGACCAAAATTACCACCTTCCGAGGAAGATCAAGGTTACAGAGCAATGACCCAAAAAATAGGTGGGACCCAAATAGAACAAAGAAACACCCATACTTACCTAGGTTTACAAATTAGTTCCACAGGAAATTTCTGCTCTGCTGTGAAGGAACACAAAGAGGAGGCATAAAGGGATTTCTGTGCCATCAAGCATTCAGTTCAAATCCAAGTTCCAATTAGGACATGGCTCAAAATATTTAAATCAGGTATAGAATTGATTACATTGTATGGCAGTGAGGAATGGGGCCACTCAATACAAAATAATTGGGCAAAATGGGACAAAAATCCAACTAAAACCCTGCATGCAGAGTTCTGCAAAAGTATTCTCTGGGTACAAAGAAAAACCCCAAACTCTGCATGCACAGCTGAATTAGGCCAATATCCTTTACTCCTAAGTATTCAAAAAAGATCTATCAAATTCTGGAGCCATATTAAAAAGAGCCACCCTACCTGTTACCAGTATAAAAGCTCTTGCCTGCAAAGAGTTGAAAGGCATCCCCTCGGCCAACTGGTCCTGAGGCTGGCTGACCTTCTGACATCACAAACCCCAGCCAGCCTCAGAGCAGTTACACTATCACTCAGAAGATTAGACCTAACCAAATTATAACTAAAGAAAAATACATAACTTATTAGAATATTACATGCTCACAACACAAACTAGAAATGTATTCGGCCCTAAACAGACAGTATACTGTGGCGGACCGAACCACAGTCACTGATAAGAACCTGACAATGTGCAGACTACGTGACCATAGTCTGGCAACAGAGCAGGGAAGACTTAGGCAGACCTGGCTGCCCAGAGAGGACAGGCTGTGCTGTCATTGTGATGAGGGAGCTGTAGAGAGAGAATTACACTTTCTAACAGAATGTCAAAACTACAGAAATATTAGGGAGGAATTTTTTCCAAAATTTGAAAAAACTGCCCAAAAAGGGAGAAATTACCCCTCATTCATTCAAGGGGAAAAGACAGAATGTGGAGTGTTGGCTGCTAAATATGTCACTTCCTGCCACAACAAAAGAGACAACCAGTAAGACATAGACATATAGACAGATATACCATATTCTACTTACAGCTACTTTCTCCTTTTTTTATGTTGTTATTTATAATAATAACATTAACTAATAAACTAATGGCTGTCTTGTATTATCCCTACTATTAACATCTCTGTTTCAACATCTCTTTATTTTATTTTATTATCAGTAGATTTTCTTATGTTATCTATAGAATAATGGATATCATATATCATCTCTTTATTTTATTATCAGTTGATTAACACTTGCATTGTTTTTGTTTATCTTACATTGTTAAATTCACATTTAAAATGTACCAGCACTAACTTGATTACTTATATTACTTATATATTATTTCATTTCATTAATTTATTTCATTATCTATTTTATTCCATCAACTAACGTTGTTGTTCACATTGTTTTTTGTTAATTTCATTTTTTAACATTGTCTTTCATAATTATAATTATGCTTTAGCAACACATGTCAAATGTCATGCTAGTAAAGCCTTTTGAATAAAATTGAATTTAATTAATTTTATGACATTGTGTTGTGATTTACCTCCACTTTCTCTCAGCTTGCCTTGCCTTCATTTTCTCCTGGTAGTGATTTCCTATATTTCCTAAAATTACTTTTGACAACCTCCATTAAAGGATGTCAACTTGTTCTCTTCAGCTTATACGTATTAGCTCACCAGGCAAGAGCAGAAGAGTGAGTTTTTCCACCTCAGATTTGCAGCTCTCACTCGTGAATGCACCGTGTCTTCTGGTTGTGTTGCATTATGGTCTGCTGATGCTGCCGTCACAGGAGATATTGATTTCTTTGTGCCTTTTGATTCCGAGGCAGTGACAACAATACTTGACCTTAACTCTATAATTTTAGATAGCTGAGAAATATTTCTGCTTCTAAACTTAATTTGCAGTTGTGATGGTAACATCCTTTTGTTGTGTTATTTTTATAGAAAAACATTTCAGAGGTTGAAGCTGCCGGCTGATGCTTTTCACTTTTATTCAGTTGTGGCTGCAATAACATTGTACAATTTCTATGTGTTTTGCAAATTCCTTTCTTAAAGTACTGCTATTTGGTTCCAAGGCCATAATCAGAGGGATATCAACCAAAAGATTACAAGATTTAATGTAGATGATTATTGTTAATGTGGAAAGAGAAAGCTGAAACAAGTCCTCATCCCCAAATGACAAAATAACATATTATATAAACATATTATCACCCTATAAAGGTGAATGTGTTAGCAAATAGTTGCCTATGTACACATCCACACTGTTTAAAGCATTTCAACTCACAGCAAGTACTGTCATTTTTCTTGTGAGGAAGTATCGCCCTCTTCAGCGAACAACATCTCCTAAAATTAACATATTTTATATTCTATTAGCTTCTAGTTCTACATTTTCATAGTGGTATTGGCCCGGCGACGTTATTCCTTGTGCAAATTGTGCTTAAGCAAGTCAAAAATATGATTTTGGAGCATTTTCATTTTATTTGTAAGTATTTCTTTAGATAAACCCTGCCAATTTTTTTTATTGAATGTGATAACCATTTACACCTTGAGAGTAGTCAATGAGGAATGCTACATTCAAATACATACAGTTGTCTAGAAGCAGGAAGCTGTGAATTCAGTAAGTGCACATCTACTTGTGTGATCACAATTGAAGTGACAGGTAGCTCAAGCAATCTTCCAGCCCTCAGGTTTTGCTGAGGGGTTGGTAACTGATGGTGATGATGGTTGAAGAGTGTTGGGGATGTGCCAGGTCCATGACTGCGTACTGTATGTGCAAAATGAAAAATGTTCAGAGTGAGTTTTATTTGAAGTACTGTTAAGAATCTCCATGTTATTTGACAAACTGGTCTGGACACCTGTTGTATATGCAGGAGGTTGTGAAAAGATGTAAGAGCTGTCTGAAATTTATTTCAAAGTCTTCAATGTGCCGAATGAAGGTGTACATGAGTGTCATATGAGCCCTGACTCTGGTTGTGCTGATAAATAGCAGTTTTATACACAACCAGCATAAAAGGCTGCACAACTTAGAAGTCCATTATTAGGAGTCCATTACTCCATTATTATTCTGTCCCACTCTGTGAGCTCTACCATGTACTGTGGAGTGACAGTGTAAACTAAATGAAGGATGGAGGAGAAAAGATAGTGTTGTAAAAAAAAAAAAAAAATGTACAATATGTCCACAAAATGCATTACCTGGTGACTGATGAATGAATTTACATCATAAATATATCATAAATTTTCATTGATATTCTGCTTGTTGTTTGGCTGTAGGTCTGCAGGCTGTGATAAAAGAAAGTCTCTGATGTTTTTTTGGCTGGACCCCAACAGCGGCGCCAGAACTATAATCGCGAATGTCCATCACTGACTGACTGACTAACTGACTGAGTGAGTCACTGAGTGATGAAGTTACACCATTGGTTGGCTGGCCGAGTGTTGGAGTTTCCCCACTGACTGTTGCATTACATCCGCAGGGGACGTTTACAGCGGTTTCACTCATTGACTGCAGCTCATCCCAAATTTATCGCATGCTAAGAGCGCCCTGAAGCTGAGCCAACAGATGCCCTTCCTCGGTCTGCACCTGGACTCCCATGCCATGATTACACAACTGTCGGAGGAGCATGTGGAGTCGTTGTTGCGGCTGACCCGGTTCGTGAGGTCCACGGCCTCAGTAATGGCGGGGAGCATCATGTTGCTCCTCAGGATGATGTCAGCAGCTCACCCGGTGGTGCGCCTGGGACTTCTGCACATGAGAAACCTGCAATGTTGGTTTGTAGGGCTTCAGCTGCATCCAAGCAGGAACAAACAGTGCAAGCTGAGTAGAGAGAGGCATGAGGGAGAGTGGGACCCCTACAGAAAATTGCAGTTGAACATTTAATATCCAGGAATTCACATTATAGACACAACCGCTGACTATCCCTGTAACAAATTGGCCACAATTTAGCCCACTGACCACACAGGGTCCAGTCATATATTAAGTTTTGACATAGTCTTGTTATGCAGATGCTGCTCCTGCTGTGGTGATGGTGCCTTTTGAAAGAATGCAGAGCCTGACGGACACCTCTGAATTTCAATTAAATTAATCTGGCTGGCACAGAGTGTTGAAAAGTGAAAGGTCTGTTGGATTGAAACCAACCAGAGTTTTATACTTTGAAAAACAATTTAAAAGTTCAATTGGAGATGATAAAGAGTGTGACGCACATGGAGAGGAAAACTGGCTCAGTGTTTGTCTGGACAAGGCCCAGAAGGATGTTAAAATATTTAAGCGGTCCTCTCTGTTCGGCGTCCATTCCCTGGCACCAAAACAATATTGATCTATGATGTAATCAGGCTAATCCAATTGGTGTGACAATGAGAGACCAGTATGTGGGATCACTGGGGCTGCACAGCACCAAAAAAACGCCAAAAACAGCTTGACATGTACTTAAAAAAACTGGTTGTGTTCTTTACATTAATTTTCATGCTCATCATGCTTTTACCCTTCTTAGTTTTCTCTACAGACCTACTCTAAACGGTTCTGCACAGCATATAGTAAGTAAAACTCAGTAAGCAACACAGAGTGCCCTAATCATGAAATTGATTTCTCTCTCTCTCTCTTTTTTTTTTTTTAACATTGATTTTCTCTGCTGGAGTCAGAAAGATGAGGTGAGCTGTGCTGTTCTCAGGCTGTGTTAGAGTAATTTAGAGGTGAGTTTATTGACTGGATCAGATCAGTCTCTCCAATTAAGCACTAAAATGCCGTCCAAGCCTCAGATACCAACCTTGCAGACATTAATTCAATAATTCAATAATTCAATTGACTTCCATGAATACAGCGAAAACTTTATGAAAATGGTTCTACTTATGTACTTAGTAAACTCTTGCTTTTAAATTCAGCACTATTTGTATTTTTTTTTAAATTAGCCCTCTGCATACTAAATTGAAACTCAGCTCAGCACACACTGAAGGTGGTTTTGTAAACCTGTGTGGTAATGTTTTGGTTTCTTAGTTAATACTCAACAGCAAGCTGTAACCACAACACTGACATATTATCACCTTATAAAGTCTCAAAAGTCCTCCGATATGTCATTGGTCCCTGCACTCCAGAACGACACATCCATTCTGATCTGACAACCATGATGATCAAAGTTTGGGTTAAAATAATATAATATATAATATAATATACTTTGTTAAAGGTTAGAGGATGACTGTGGTCATGGTTTTAAAAATCCCAATGTTGAGTCAAGGTTGAGAATTAAAAATAATAATAATAATAATAATAATAATAATGCATTACATTTATATAGTGCTTTATGTTAATACCCAAAGCGCTTCACAGTGAAGGGGGGAAACTCACCTCAACCACACCAATGTGTAGCATCCACCTAGGTGACGCACGGCCGCCATTTTTGCACCAGAACACTCACTACAAATCAGCTTGAGGTGACGGAGGGAATCATTATTAATATAGAATAGTAAATGAACAGCGATCTTCTATGTTAAAGTCCATCCATCCTGATCTCCTCCCTCTGCGGACTTTGTTGGTCTGTAATGAAGAGGATCCATAGTGGTCGAGACGTTGTCATGTCCGTGTGGAATTAAAGAAGATTTTGGAACAATTTAGCAGTGTGCAGGTACTCTTGTGTTCTTTTATGTAATGAAACACCACAACCTTCTTTGCCCCCTTCGGACAAGAATTATAATTCCAATGGCTGTTAGAGGGTTTTTTCACATGAAATTTAACATATTTCGTTTTTGAGGATTTTCTTAAATGACTAATGCTGTTGTGTTTCTCGTCTCTCCAGAAGACACAGACCAACATTGGCATTCATTTGGAGTTGGCACCTGATGAAATTATGTCCAATATTCACTCCTCTCCTTTCAGTCCTGTTTTCGTCTCCACCAACTCCTGAGGGAAATATCATCTGGCTCTTTTGCTGCTGAATGCTCCTCTATGTTTAGCAGTTAGTCGCTAACTTTGTCTGCTGTTTGGCGCTGTAGAGCCAAAACAAGCGACCCCTTTCATATGATACATAGTCAATGTATCTATCGTTAGTATAAAAATATTGACTAGAGCAGCTTTAACTTAAGCTTTATGTTTAGCTAAGTGTCACTGGCCTGTGCGCTACAGACAGTAAAACCTGATTAAATCTTAGCTTGATACTGAATATCAGTTTTCATATCACTGTTTGATGACTTGAGACTTATTTTAATCATTTCATACACTTACAGTAGGTTGAGGTGAAGTATGGTTCAAAACAAAGATAATTTCATCCAACAAATAAGTATTTAATGCACAATTGTTGCATTGAAAAAAATGTTTTTACAGTGTCAGTTTGTCTTTGCTCAAGGCTCACTGACGTTATCTTCATGCGTCACTACTGCAATAAATAGAGGAAGGAAAACCTCTTTCTTCATCTATATTTATGAGGGATGGGTATTGTTAGGATTTTATCGATACCACTACTCTTATCGATACTCGTTATCAGTTTGGTTCTTAATTAATTCTCTTATCAGTTCTTTTTCATTAATAAAGAATTGCTTTTTAAAAAGATATTATTTTAAAAAAAGAACAAATTGAGAACAAGATTAGAACTGATTTATATTTTAAATATAAATATTGTTTCTTGAGCAGTAACAGTAATGTTTACAACAGCAAAGTCACTATATAAAGTTAAATAATAGCTCACTGGCAACTAATCTAAAATAAATAATATTCCTGACATCAAAATACTGAGTGAAGTCCAGAAAGAAGACCTGCCTGCAGGTACCGCTGGTAGAGAGAGGAGGGGCTGGTTTGTCTCAGCCAGTAGCTAAAGCACCTTTCACACATGCACTGCAGCCCTGAACTTATGTAGACACCACCCGGAGGAGCTGTATGTGAGAACGCAAATGTCCGAATCAGTTAGACCGGACATTAAATGGACTTTACCCTGCCAGCTTCTTAGTACAAAGTCTGTGTCACTATCCCTGAGTTGAGGAGGTCTTGTAGGGCAGCAGAGAGGAGATGGAGAAAAACTCAACTGGAGATCCATCATAGTATTTACAAAGAAAACTTGGTTACCCTGTATGCACTATGAGAAGGGCTTATTTTTCCAAAATCATCTCAGGAAATAACAGCAATCCCAGAATACTGTTTTCTACCATCAATAGATTGTTAAACCCTGCCCCTGCCTCTGACCTTCTTACTCAAGCCTCTTCCCCTAAATGTGAGGAATTTGCTAAATATTTTATACAATAATATCACAACTATCAGAGCTGAAATTGTTAAAACTCCTGGTGACCTCTGTGGACAATATTGAGCAACAATGAAAGATTCTCAGAACTTTACATGATTGTAGCTATGAGCAAATCTTCCACTTGTTGCCTTGACCCAGTTCCTTCTGCATTCATTAAGAGGCTCTTCAATAGTATTTATAATATGGTCATAAACAGAGTTTTTCCTGATATGTTCAAAACTGCTGTTGTGAAACCTCTATTGATGAAACTTAACTAGGATTGTGGAGTTCTACGCAATTACAGACCCATATCATACCTCCCCTTTCCAAGCAAGATACTTGAAAAAGTTGTCTTCAACCAAATAAACAACTTTCTGAACAAGAACAATCTCCTGGAGAAATTTCAGTCTGGTTTCAGAGCTAATCATAGGACAGAAACTGCTCTCACTAAGATAGTTAGTGATCTGAGACTCATAACTGATGCTAATAACGTATCTATTCTGGTTCGTCTTGATTTAAGTGCAGCATTCAATACTATTGACCATGAAATCCTCATAAATCGCCTCAAGAGCTGGGTTGGCCTCTCAGACTGTGTTTTAAACTGGTTTCCGGACATACATTACAGGAAGGAAAGTTTTCACTAGTCTTGGAGAACATGTCTCAGAAAAATATGAAATAACTTTGAGTTGAGCAAAGGAGCTGCCTCGGGCCTTTGCTATTCTCACTATATATGCTTTGGCTAAGTGATGTCCTCAGCGAACATAATGTTAGCTTTTACAGCTATGCTGACGATACACAATAATACATATCTGTTGAACCAAGCAATCCAGTTGCTTTAAAGTCCCTGACTGCCTGTCTGTCCGCAATCAATAAATGGATGAGTAATAACTTTTTAAAATGAAATGAGGAGAAAACAGAAATCTTATTAATTGGCCCCTAAGCAAAAAGGGACAAGCTCTTTAAAAGACTTGGCAACCTGACTCCCTTGATCAAACCAGAAGTAACAAGCCTAAGAGTCATTTTAGACTCTGACTTGAGCTTTAAATCCCATATAAACAACATGATTAAAACAGCATTCTCTTATCTCAGAAATATTACCAAGATTCGACCATTCCTAACTCAGCAAGATGCAGAAAAACAAATTCATGCTTTTATCTCAAGTAGGTTGGACTACTGCAATGCATTATTTACGGGTTTTCCTTAAAGGCCCATTGAAAGATTACAACTTATTCAGAACTCTGCGGCTAGACTGTTAACAAAATCAAAAAAGAGAGAACACATCACTCAGTCTTGGCTGGACTACACTGACTCCCTGTGTCTTCCAGAATTGATTTTAAAGTCCTCTTACTTGTTTATAAAGTCCTCAATGGGTCGGGGCCAAGCTACATCACAGACTCCCTGTTGCTTTATGTTCCTTCACGGGCCCTTAGATCCTCCACTGCAGGCTTACTAGATACCCATAAATCTATCCAAAAGAAAACTGGAGATGCAGCTCTCTTCAATTATGCTCCCAAATTATGAAACACCTTGCCTAAAGACATTAGAGAAGCAGGCTCGGTTGAAAGCTTTAAATGACACCTAAAAACATATATTTTTAACCTAGCTTTTCTATAGCACCATTTCTTTTGTGCCATATTCCACCATCTTTAAGACATTTTATTCCACTGTGGTTGTATAAAATACACCAGGAGTGGATGAGAGACTTTGGACAAAGCTATTGAAAATATTGCTTTTCTACATGTTTATGCTTGTTGAACAGGTGGTTTGATAAAGTACTTATTAGGTTTTTATTTGCAAAACTTTTATTGCACTTACAGTAACAAGTGTTGTTGTTGTCAACTTGTTATCTTTTACTTCACCTGGTTCACTGTCTCCACCTCTCTGCTGTCCACTCAGGGAGCAGAGGAGAGGACAGAGAGGCTGCCTGCAGCACAACCATGAGTTACACCAAAATGTATAAAAGTGCTTATAAAAGAACCAACCTTAAAAAAACGCAGGTTCTTAAAATCTTAGAAACGGTTCCAACTCAGAAATGGGTTTCCAGGGGCATCCCTAATATTTATATATGCCTTAGTTAAACATAGTAGACTTTCAATGAGTCATTCGACTAAGTGTATAAATGATAAGAAACTGAGTAAGATGTTGAAATGTCCAAATAAAGTGTGAATGAATAAACACATGAGACTATAACTGGCTATAACTCAACTGTCACTTATCTTTCACTGTAGCCAGGAGGATGAGTATGCCAAAATAATCCTGGCAAAAAACAAAGAGAACACATCCTAAAGCTTCTTACATACATTCATTGATTGTCCATCCTGTCTTCTCATGGTGAAGCCTCTCCCAGCATGCACCAGGCTGGGAAACACCCTGGACACATTGCTAGCAGTGTCTGACGGGTCTCCTTTACTGTAAAAAGATCATTATTTAAAATGAACTAACCAGTGCCTGTGAACCGCATCAATTCTCAGGATCAAAACTATGACCGACGGAAGCTAAAGGCACGAACAGGCAAAGGTCATTTTCAGTTCAGAGAGTATATATGTCTCTCTGTAAATCTATTCACTGAGCCTTTGGCTCACACCAGCTGTCTGTGGCTGGGGCTCAACATGCCTGCAGTCAAAATTGTAATTTTTTTTTTGTTTGTTTGTTTCCCCGGATAGCCTGCAGTGACCCGCTACTCCTAGCAGTGATGTAATTGCACCAGACAATCCCTTCAACATCTCTCATCCATGTTCAAAACAGAAAAACGCTGGACTTTAAACTCGTGGAATATCATCTGGTACGACATGACAGATCATACTACTCATGCTGCACTCACAGATGCAGATGCATACAGCTAGCGGTAATTCACTCCATTGGCTTGACATTGAAGTGGCTGCAAAGAGGAAGCAAACAGAGCCACAAACTGTAATAAATCCTGTGTTCCAATTTAAAGCTTACATGTACAACAATGTTTCCACTTACTCTCCTACTGAGCCGTCATGCTTTCTGGACACTATCATTTCATGAGAAAATAGTGTTCATGCTGATGATTTGCCTCTGGAGGCTCTGCAAGACTGATGATTAGGCTGTTGGAAAGAGAAAGAGGAAAAGACTACATTAGACAATCTTAGGATGTATCACTTTTCAACATGTCTTGAAGGGAAATGATACAAGAGATTATGATGAGTAGGATTATGTTAGCAGTCAGATGTTGGAAAATGGAAATTCACACACATAATAAATCAACAAAAGAAGAAAACATACACAAAAAAACACTGCAAAACATGCTAGAGACCAATTGAAGGTGAACTATTTTAGTTCACCTTACTAACACTGATTGATTGAGATGGTCTCAAAATGCCAATACCTGTATCCCAAAGTCCATCTTCAGGTATTGTACGTGTTACGCCAAACATTCAGAGTGAGGCCAGATTCAGATTTATTGTTGAAGTTTAAAAATCTTTAAACATTATATTTTATGCACCCTCTCCTGAGTAATTTTTCTTCTCGGCTGGGTTCTCTGCAGGCATGCTGCTCCTGTTGACTCTGCAGTTAAGAAAAAAAAGTTGCTCACCGGTGGACTTGACCTGAAGAAAACAAGTGTCAGATTTTAAATCAATAGTGGCGAGAATATCTGATTGTCCTGAAGTAAACAGCAGGATAGTTACTTTATCAAATTCAGCATCAAGTGTTTTAACCTGGACAACTTCCTGACTTAAATACTCAGATATTAACACATATTTTTTTCCTTATTTCAGTTTTCCTGACTGTATGTTATTATGTAGCAAATGATCAGAACACTACTAATTTGGTAAATTATTTTGGTCTTTGGCAGGTGATTGGGAGAATCAAAAGCTGCTCATATGGATGTTTCATAACTAGTCACTGGACAGAAATGTTACCATTTTAACTGTCATTGCTCTGACAAATGACAGCTCTTGAACAAAGACGTTCTGCAAAATGACTCTCATTCACCAGTGCCGAGGTTTAGACATGGACCAATTTCATTTTGATTCCCAAGGCAGCTCTTCAGGTGTCCTTACAGAGTGTGTTCAAAGTACAGATCCCACAGTTAGCGTTAAGATACATACAACTGTATCTGAAAAGTAGATTATTAGGTTATTACAATGGAGGGGCTCAAGTGGAGCAGAGGAAATGTGAGGTAAAACCCCCTGGCTTGTGTAGCTGGTTGTGTATGTTTTTAAATGCATGATTTTAACAAAATTTGGAGTGATCTTGCATTTAGCATATTTTCTGGCTTTTGTGATAGCCATTAGGGTGCTATAATTACAACATTTTTCAGCTGAAATTTCACTAGTTCAATCATTTTTCATGTTTTTACCTGAATGCAATGCTATGAATACCACCCAGGAGAGACTGCCTGAAAATGAGCGCCATTATCCTGCATTGAAATGATTAAATTATACACGGCAGACATCAAAGCCTACTATATAAGTCTTCAAATTTTTATTAAAGCAGCCATAATTTCCACAATGACCACCGGCACACTTAGACACATTAGAGAACCTGAATTTAGCAAGTGAGCCGGCATCTAGCAGTTGTCACTGGCATTGCACTTTCAGGTACTTCTGCATTGGCTTCAGTTTTGAGCCGTGGTAGTTGCAACTCTAAACACTTTCTACCTTCTGTCATGGTTGGACAACACGTTGAACTAACTAGTTCTCCCTTGTGTGACGGCCCCTGTCTGCTTGTTTGTGCTGTGTCAGTTACTGTGTCTACCCTTGTTGTCTTTGAGGTGCCAGAGAAGCTGATTGCAGGTGCTGATTGCAGTATCCAACCATATCTGGAGCACCTGGGTCCAGTGCTCTAGGATATAAAAGTCCCAGCTTCCAGTATGGCTTGCTCTTTTCCCAGCGCCTGCACCCTTTTGCTTTGCTTAACCTTTGTTTTGTTTTTACTCCACAACACCTCATCCTACACTATCCACATACATCTATATGAACACTATGTCACTGACTAACACACCTCATATCTGAAGTTACCTTGCAGTTTATTTTCTTTATTACAATAAATAACTTGTATTTATTGGCATTTGGTGTCTTTTCCCATTTTTGTCATGGCCTATGGGCCGGGTTATGACATTTGTATAACCTGTAAGAGTGCACAGTTTGCAGTTCTGTGAGGTTGTACTTGCTAAATGCTAACGTCACAATGCTAACATGCTCGCAATGACAATGCTAATATGCTGATGTTTAACAGATATGTTTACAATGTTCACAATCATAGCATACTAGCATGCTAATGTGCTAATTATCACAAAATGCAAAGTATAGCTGACTCTGAATGTGTATTTGGCCATAAATTAGACTGGATGAAACGTTAAAGGATAACCACAGTTATTATAATTCAGGGAGACGTGAATATCTGCTCCAAAATTCATGTCAACCCATCCAAAAGTTGTCGAGATCATTTCACTAAATCCCACACATGCCTGCCTCATGATGGTGCAAGAGGAAAAGTCATGGGGTTGCCAAGTCATCAGGATTCATCCTCTGGGGAATATGACTGTCTGTACAAAATGTCATGGCAATCCTTTCAATTGTTGTTGTGATATTTCAGGCTAGATCAAAGCGACAGACTGACATTGCCATCATTGCCGCTTGCATGGCCAAAAAAGCATTCATTGGCATGATATGACATATCTCTAGAGCCAGTTTTCATAGACTGATCTGATTAGGATGTCTCCTGGAAGCCTCCCTGTGGACGATTTCTGAGCATGTCCAACTGGGAGAAAAACCCAGAACACACTGGAGGGATTATGTATCCCATCTGGCCTTGGGATGCTTTGGGATCCTCCTGGAGGAGCAGGAGGATGTGGCTTTGCCTGCTGCCAAACTTAAGTGGACCCGGATAAGCACTGGAAAATGGGTGGATGGATGGATGGATGGACTGATTGGTCTGATAGAGAGACATCCATTAAAAGCCCCGAACTGCAACACCACAGGTAGGATTGGAAAATGAGACCTGCATCATTTGTGGAGATCATGTTTCATAAATCAAACACATAAATGCTTTGTTGCAACAATTTATGTGTGAATAATATTATTTTTAATGGTATGAACCTGTTCACACCTGCAAGAAATCAAGTGTCATGTCACTGGAATTTAAGTTTCAGAGTTTTTCTGCCCAAACATTACTTCTTTTTTTCTGAGATGGTATGAAACCTCAGGTCCTTCAATTACATTTGAAGGCCATAACCATTTTACACTCCAGAAACATAATGATTACATTGAGGCGAAAGGTGAGGTCTCAGTGTGAAATAGCATTCTGCTGCGCTAATTTCCCCTCTGGGAAGTGTGAGTGAGGAACAGCTTTCTGTCAAAGTTGGACACAGCTTTTCTCTGCAATAGCTCTGTGACACTAATCCACATCCAGGACCTGGAGGCATTGATGAGTTTTGGTGGAAGAGCACACAGTGACACTGACTTTGTAACTGTCACTTCGCTCTCACTATGTAGGCATCATTTTCTAAACATCCAAACAACAGACAGATGCCATCATCTGATCAGGACAGTTGTCAGGCATTTAAAAACATCTTGTGCTGATTGCAGGTCAATCTCACGCTGGGCCTCTACAGGGTCATTTAATCCTGATGTCAATAGTCAACTTATTATAATGGTTTCATGATTGCAAAGTGCAAAATTGTGCACTCTGAGAGTAAACTAAATAGGTGAAAAGAGACTTGCTGTTTGTCCTTGAGGAGATGCAAGAGAGGGCTGTAGTTATTCCATCATTTAGGCTCAGATTGCTTATCAAGTCAGTTGATTGTGTTTGTCTGTGTTTTGTCACTTTGCCCGCCTCACTGACACGTCTGACAAAGGGGAGGGGGTTGTGGATTTGTGTTTTGTCAGATGTGTGCAGAGACAGACATAGATCAGAATGTATAGCTAGAATATAAAATAAAGTATGACAGCTGATTGGCTGAACCACAGCTGGCAGACAGGTCTTTTATACCTCACAACGGTGAAAATCAGGTTGGCTGTCAATGTGATTGCTGTCACCACAAGGCACCTTCCATTAGGGCCCCCTTCAGACATGATCCGCTGAACGTAAATGTGACAACAGTTTAACATGTCAGTTACGTGAAAGTCATGACAGTTGCATTTAGTCACATTTCCGTAACACTTTCAACATGGCACAAGTCTGAATTGAATGGTTCCAGATTAACATACAGGCTAGAGCAGCAGATGGTTTAATACACAAAGAGAGAAACTAAATGCTCATCTTGTTTCTCTGATTAAAGTCAGTGTAATAAATTTCTCAAATAGTATCATCTCTTATGCTCTAAGAACATAAAATCACCTTAATAAAAGTTGAAAAACTGGGATGTGTGTATGTGGGAAAATGTTCCTCTTGGGTTGCGGGGCAAAAGAAGGTAAGAAAAAACCCTTGTATAACCACAGTAATAATCAGGCCAGCTGTCTCCCTTCTTATATTTTTTACTTTATTCCATGCCAACTGCATGGGTGAATAAATAAATTAATATCCAGCAGAACTCAGAGTCAAAAAAAACCCCAGAACGCTTCTTCTTTCATATCATTAAACTTTTTCAGAAGTGGTAGTACTCCATCTGTTGCACCAGGTGCCAAATATCACAAAAGAACAGATGTCTCGTTCTGTCTGTCATGTCTAAATAAATCTGTAAGGAACATTAACGTAAAACTCACCTTTCTCTGGTTTTAACATCTTGATGAAGCCAACAAATGTTGCACATTCCTATGTCTGAAAAGGGCTTATGATGCACAACGTATGTCATGTTTTCACCTTTCAGCCTGCAGCTGCTTTTTAGCACATCTCCACTGCACACAGCAGAGCAGCCAAGCCAAAGTACAAACCACCTTTTAAGACATGTGGGAGCCTTTGAGCAAAGAAAGCTTATCCTAAGCTGCCAGACCACGCTGAACACTGGAAATTGAGGTTTGGCACTCAGACATAAATGCATGCCTCCATTACTGACATCCAAAAAGCCTCCTATAGTAAATAAGTCCAACTAATCAGTTGGTGCACTCGCCACACAGCCAACTTTGCCGTTAGCTATGTGTATGGAAATGTATCCCTTTTGTAAACTCAATAAAAGCTGAGATTTAAAGTCTGTAGTACAGCAAGGAGAAAAGGCTTTTATGTCATGTATTTGTGTTCTGGAAATGCTGGCATCTTTGTTACTTTGTGCATCATCAGGCTGGTTCTTTCGGCCATGAGCATCACGCAGAGGGACAGTCTGACCACTGGAGCAAAATTATACCAATCATCACTATTGGTATAAATTGCTTTAATTGCATAAGGGCGCAGGATGTGGCCCTTCAGTTTGACCTCTGCAGCAGCTCAGATAAAACTGTATTGATACAACAATTTGCTAAAAACTTTGGATTGATGACATGGAAAAGCCTGAGGGCTGTGAGCTCCATTTTCTGGCCTTCAATAAGCTTTCAGATTCCCAGCCAGCCAAAGCGCCTGCAGCCCAAATTATATGAAGAGTCAGATAAACGGAGATGTGACTGAAAGGAAAAGTTATCTGTACAATTTTTACAATCTGCCACAATGTGGTGACACAACATAGATCAAGCAAGATACACCTCAGGAGGAAAAAAACTGGAAAGCAGTCATGATATACAGCAGCTTGATCTCACTGTTAGTTTCAAACTGTATCGATTCGAGTCTTGGCACAAGATGTGTTATCGTGATTCTCCTTTGTGTCTCTGCTGTTTCGCTTGAACAACTGATGAAAAACAAGAGCTGCAGAACTCCTATTCAGTTTTATTCAATTCAAACCCATTTGTTCTCAATTCAATTTCAGATTCACAATTGACTATCATGTTCTTGATCTGAATCGGCAATGACATACTGATTATTTCCCATTGTTCCCAGAAAACAAAAGGATGTTTATAATGTAAAATATATTGGTGTTGACCAAAAACGCAGCTGTAGAAACTCACTTCCAATTTCCTCTTGCTCTATTCATTCTGACCAAGCTCAGCTGGCTAACGTCCTGCCTGCATATGTGTTTGAATCACAGGCTGACAATGACACTCGCACACACACTACATTAATGCTCTAACCTTCACATTAGGTTAAGGCTTTTTTTCAATGGAGGCAGACAAAGGATGTTGCTTGGTGCCTTGGTGAGAGGATTACTGGAAACATATTGTGTGGTCATAATAGTTGGGGTTATATTGATGATGGTCGTATTGCAACCTCAGTTTCATACTGTTAATTGTTCTGTGCCACTGTTTAAAACACAAATAAATGAAATGTGGATACGGTCTGAGAGCGAAACCCTTAACACTTTCATCCACATTTACAATATCCTGATCCATCTATAAAATCACCTTCACACATTTCCGGGGCTGATTCTCTAAGATATTAACTGACTGACAACGATGATATGAGAATAAAGAAAAAGTAATTTGACATTTGATAGGAAGTCCATTGATAATCATCAAAATTGAAAGAGATGGAATCAAGATTACACATAAATCCCAACGACTCCACTTTCTAACTTCCTAAAGCAAAATATGATTCTGCTGTATCTCGGACCTTTTTAGGTTCTGTATCTAGGTACATACTGGCAACCTTAAATGGTTCAATATAGAACCATTTTATAAACCTTAATTCTTTATAAGCATTAAAAGGATCTTTTACTTTCCCAGAAAAAAAGGTAGCATTAGGTTAAGTTTTACAAAAATAGTGTATAATTAATGAAATGAAAATTTCATGAATGAAAATATTTGTGGCGCTAGCTGCTTCCTGTATATTGTTTGGTGACTCACCTAGTTTATTCGGATTATGTTTAGCTTATGTTACAGGGAAATTCTCAGTTGACGGATAATGTTAGAAGTTTAACTAATTGGCTAGCTAACAGTTAGCTTTGACATATGATCAACATGTTACGGTTTGTTCAGACAGGATGCAAAGTGAATGTTTGGCTTGCGTCATTCACATGAATTTGATTGCTGGACCGTTTGTGTTTATTCGCAGCCAGTCCCTCCAGGATTTCACAGATTTTGTGTGTGATTATCGCGGCCAAAACTGCTTCATTTTGCTGTGGTAATGTTTTATGTGCTCTTATTGCGGTAAAATTGTGGGAATTTGGAAAAATTGCAAGCAAAGGAAAAGCATGCAATTTTTAAAAAACTACTGCTGATAAAGTGTCATATGTGATCACTTCCTTGGATAAAAAGCATACTGCAAATCACAGAAACAACTATATTTCAGTGCTAATTTTGTAATTTACTTCTTAAAATGAGAACAATGGGCTCAAACATAGGTCCATCTTTGTTGTCTGAACAATGCATCAACTTGCATTTCTAACTAACTGAATGCAAACCACATCTGGGAACATTTGAGAGTTGTTTTGCTTGGTCTATGGCACCATTTTTGTTGGCAGGTGAGGTTTGTCCATCTTCCACCTGAATGTGCACTGGAATCCTTGCTGAATGCACGCTGCAATGATATAAGTTACCACGACACGAATTTTGCTCCAAATCACAAGTGGTCTGTAGATTTGGCCATTTTATGGCGGTAATTTAGCAAAATTGCAAGCTCTCGCAAATATTGAGATTTCTTGCATTAACGCTTTAGATTAAAAGCCCACAATGTACAGCGTAACAACCCCATAGTTACAGTGTAATCTTTTGTACTAATGGTGTACCAATACAGTATGTACCGATACATATATGTAGGTACAGGGGAACAAGATGTGAAGTTATGGAATAAGGAGGTAACAGTTCAGGAGCTTACAATGAACTTATACTGTAGTTATTTTTTAATTATTGGGTACCTATTCTATTATTACAGGATATGTAGGACCTACTGATCACCTACCATCACCTCACTGGCATACTTTATTACTGGACGTTCGTTTATGGCCTCTTGGCCATTGGTGAACAGAATTCACCCACCGTAGATGTCACTCACTTTTGTTTTGGTGTAAACACATGTTGACAATTCTGAAGTTATTAAAATGTTGAAAGTCTTCTCCCTGGTAATTGTTTTCGTCCAGCACAATGGCTCCTCAAGAAGGTGCAAGCTTACTTTTTTTCAGCTCTGTGCACTGGCTTCATTTCATCCCAGGAAACAAATATATAGCTATAACTAATATAAATATAGCTAAAGGTAAAACATGAGGTATCTTCTGACAGCAAACTGGAGTTAATGTAGTTTGTTCTTCCATGTTTTGAGGCAAGTAAAATCAAAACAATTGACTGTTCTGACATTATTATCTGTAGTTATAGAATTAGTTATATATGTGGTGGCAGTTTTCCTCAGTTACATTTAGTTACAGAATAACTATGGGGTATTCAGGCTGTAATCTAAAGCACTGATAGTTCCCCTCTTGTTACATGTAGTTGCAGGGTAACTATAGGATACGCCGGCTGTAATCTTAAGTGTACATTGTACACCTTATATCATATCAAAAATAAAATCACACTTAACTTAAAACTTTTATTTAATATACTTCTTATTTCAAAATAAATTAGAAATCTTTGAGGAACAAACAGCATTAAATTCTTTATTTCTCTGTTTTTCTTGCATTGCTTCTTCATTTTATTCTTCTTTTTCATCTTCCTTCCCACTCCTCATGAAGATGACAGGGTTGAAGTTTAGATGATGGGAAAGAAGCTGGTGCACCGTGACCATATGTTGACCCTATAGAGAAAAACTGTTAGTGTCAATCTCTTGACTGTAATTATAGTCTGAGATATCTGGATTTCTGACAGCTATGATGTCTCCCACTTGGTGAGAAGTTATAAGTATCAAACTGTGGCCACACAGCTGCTAAACCATCTAGATGTGAATAGATGTAATATTTATGGGTTATATAAGGCTATACAAGAAATATATCTAACTAAAATCAGGGTCTTGTTTGTCAACAAAGCATTACAAATATGTGGCACAATAATAATGGAAAAGTTGAAGCTAATTTCCAATTATCTGATGGGACAAGCTTGCAACAATAGTAGTCATCTAGCAGTAAGGCAAGAAGTCAGAAGCATGGACAATTTTCCCTTTTATTTGATTTTACTGACAAAACCTAAATGCAGCATAGGACACATTTGATATGTTGTTAATTGCCAGCAAAGGCATCATAAGTTAATTTAAATTCCAATGAGGATGTGTTGAAAGTTTAGCCAGTGCAGTAGCAGATTATTTTAGTGTAAGTTATGTGAATAAAATCCCCTGAACATGTTTCAGCTTCTGTAAGACACAAACCCACAAGTGTTATACTGTATTACATTGAATGTAATGACATTACTATTAGAGGAATCATGTTAGCTTGTAAAAACGTCAGGGTACCGCTTTGCTCTTCCAGCTGGGTGCACAGCGTTAGCTTGGACGTGAAAGTCTGGTAGCTAACTAATGATTATTAAGCTAACAGTCGACAGCACGTTTCATTTATTCAGTTAACGCTACATTTGACAAGAGCCACAAACCAGACAGCTCTGTATCAATAAATATATTAAGGTTATTACCCACCATATGTTTGCTGTAAAGTAGGTTTGCAGAGAACAGATTGGGTGTGTTCCTTCATCTCAACAATGTACGCCTAAAATGTGGGCGAGCGGAGAGCCTTTTCCATTTCTTTATAGAAAACATTCCGTCGCCCCTTGTTGTGATCTGATATTAATGAAGTGTACCCAATCAAATCGCAGTGAACTTTGATGACGCTGATCACTCGCTGTCTGAACACACAGTTAAGAGCACAATTCGATTCATGCACACATCTTATGCTGAATATTAAGAAAACAGAGAAGGTTAACGTGCAAGAGAAATGTCTAAATAAGAACCACTAACTCATTCCTACGTTTCTGCATGTAAATAATTCAGTGCTTTAATTCATCCGTTGCCTCTTCAGTGTGGACACAGCCTGACACAGGCAACCTGAGAATTAATTGAGCAGTGAAGGACTCTGGACCTCACATAGATAGAAGTTCTTTGTGGACATCTTTTAGTTTTCCATGGTCTGCTCGCAATACATCACCCCCTTGGATGTAAAGGTCAGTTGGAATGCAAAAGAAAGAATAGGGTATTTTATTTCAATCTAATGACTCCAAATTGTCTCCTCCAACATACGGCTGCTCTTGTTATCCATCTGGAAAGGAAAGAGGCATGTCAGTTCATGCTGTCAAGTAGAAAATATATAAATCTTTAACAGCACGGGCACTTCAGAATAAATCACAAGATCCAATTTTGGATCTCTTACATAATTTATTATTTTATCCAAATTATGTTCATTTGATTGAAGAAGGACTATGACTCTGCTCAGTGCTTTTGATTGCTGAACAACCACGTCATGAATCAATGTAAAAAACTTTTGTGACAATTGCAAGTCTGTCCTAGTCACACCGCTGTTTTCTGCTAAGCTGGCGTTTCTTTGTGTTAAAAAATGCAGCCCTCCCATTTATTTAAATGGGACCAGTGTGATTACACAGCGGTCGTCCAGCTAAAAGTTGAACCAGACTCAACTTTTGCTGCAACGCAACCCGACGTCATCTGGTGAGATGCTGCGTTGGCCAATCACACATGCAAGCACACATTCCTGGTGAATTCATCTGTAGCATGAATGCTGTATTCGACTGTTTTACCTTGCGATGGTCGCAAAGAAAGCATGTGCTGCCATGATAACTTTCCAGAGTTGTCAAATCATGTCTGCATATTCAAAAATGCTGTACAGTGGTTTGGGTTCTGATAAATATTTAAATGTCTGTAAGTCCAACTCATCTTCCTGGATTGTATTTCATTGTCTCACCGGTACACCAATTTTTTTCCCCCTAGGATGGCGAAGTTATGACCCTCCCTATTCTACCTCTGATTGACTAGTACTTGTTGCCTTCATTGGTTGGGTTGGTCTAGGTTTGAGGAGTGAGATTGGTTAGGGTTAGGGTAAGAATATCAGGGTAAGCCAATCAGAGGCAGAGAAGGGCAGGTCATGACTTCGCTGTCCTAGGAAAAAAAAATATTGACACCAGTACCTCAAACAACATACCCCCCACTGCTGCAAACCTTGTATTGTTTTCATGCAGGGCAATTTTTGGTCTGAACATGGCCTAAGTGCTAATGTCAGCATTCTAACATGCTTACAATGACGATGTTAACATGCTAATGTTTGGCAGGTGTAATATTTACCTCGGTCAACATCTTAATTTTGCATGTTAGCATGCACCATTTGCTAATTAGCACAAAACACAAAGTACTGAGGCTGAGGCTGGGATTTAAAGAACCAAAGTTTTGATAGTGGTGATAGTGGTGCAAGAGATCAAATCATCAGGTTTCATCATGTGGGTATCATGAATGTCTGTACCAAATTTCATAGCAATCCATTTAAACCTTTTTCCATATTTGCTATTCCATGCAGTTAGTGTAACTAAAATGTGTCAAAATGGTACAGAAATGCCATCTGAATCTGTTAATTAAGATATAATGACAATGTCAAATTATGTAATTATATATTGTTTAGTTATCATATTGTGCACTATTCGGGATTTATTGTTATATTTATCACTTGCACCACATGTCAACAGCATGCTAATAACCTTATTACACTTGAGCCGATGGAGAGCCGCTGCACACAGATACATGAGAGTTATGTATTATGGCAAAATAAAAGGCAGCATGACAGCCGTCATGCTCATATCAAATTCTGACCATGAATTGAGGCTGCACAACAATGTAACAGAGAAAAGAAAAGAGCAGATAAAATCTGAATGTTTCTTGTTCTTTATGTGTTTTTTTTTTGTCTCATGTCTGTGTTGTGTTACGCCGGCTTGTGGGAAGTGTATCAATATTAATGGGTGGGCTTGTGCAGAGAAATGCCTCGCAGAGCGACCTCGGCCTGTCACAGAGGCTGAAGATGAAGCAATGCAGCCAGTCCAGTCGGCTGTGAGTGGAGGTCGATCAGCAGTGACACAGACAGCACGCATTAGCACACTTTACACTTCATGACACTTTATGCATCAGCAATTACAACAGGGTACACCGGTGTAATTTAGGTAATGGGCTTTTAACCACGGAAAGCAAACTGCTGTTTAGTGGATTCTTCTGTATATATTCCTTACCCTTGTTTCAATTGTGCTGCTTTATTCTCGCATCACATTAAAGAGCTACTGGCCACCCAGAAGTCCCTGAGTGCTGTTTGTGTTGCTGACTGTTCTCTTCAGGAAGTTTTCAGGAACATCTGGTTTACTTTACATGAGTATTTTATACATCCAAAGGGTTGAGTGCAAGCCAAATATCCATCCATTCAGAAATCAGTAGTGTTTGGGAGCCTCTGTGCAGGGCTTTTCTGAAACATGAGTACAAGAAGTTTGTTGTGTGTAACACCGGGTCAAAATAATATATTGCTATATTTTATATTGGTGCTATATTGACCCAAACTGGTTTTTAGTGTATGGTGAGGTCAGCATTTGTCTCCAAAATACACAGAGCCACGCAGTTTTTATGCACATTTTTGGAGGCTATCACTTTTTTTGTTAGTTTTGAGTCAGTTAGAGTGAGTGGAAAAGGCTCTTAGATTCTCTAGTATGAACATTCACTGGCTTCTTACCTGTCACTCTTTATAATCACCTGTTGGTGACGGCCAATTCGGCTTGAACATTTCCGGCACTTCGAGCTAGCTCTGTGAGATCCTTAATGAGCAGGTGTTCAATGAGCACAGGAGTTGGACTGTTATATGCTGAGTCTCTACAGCTATTTGTTACTGCCAGTCTTTTATATTATAATTGTTTGTTTTATTATCTGTGTGGAAAGTGATTAGTATGCATTTTCTTTACCATTTAGCACAGTAGTTTTATGTAAGTATTTACTGTAATGCTGTATTTACTTCTTTTTTATTTTTCATATTTTTTATTGCTGCTATCAAAAATAAGAGTAACAAAAACATATGTGATGTGAAACTATGTATTTATATATGAAAAAACAGGACTATATCTTTTTATTTTTGTCCAAACTGACTGCTTGAGATATTTTGTAATTTTACATCCCTGGAGAGGTAGATAACTTCTTGGTGAACAATTGAAATGAATTTTTCCATGTCTTTTTCCAAACTAGTTTGTCCTCTGAGTAAGAAATATTTCTATCCAATACAATATTTTTAAGAAACCCAATCTCTTCAGTCTAAAATTAAATTTTAAATACTGGACAGATATGGAAACATGGAAACGTCCCAACCATAGATTATCGTCTTGATGCATTTTCACGGCTAAAGTTTGGGTCAAGCTATTTGCTAATTCTCCTTTAAGGGCAAAGTTTCTTTATTTTGTCATTTCAAACATCTTTGTTGGAAAGGACCACATGTTTAACAACAAAAGCCCACCAAGAGGACTACTGCAAAACTCATGAAATGGCTTCAGAAAGAGACTGCTAGCAAGAGAGAAGTGTCAGATAGCTTCATATAGCTTTCACTGGTGGGTTGATGCTACATGTACCATTAGATTTCTGAATTTCTCCTAGTTTCAGGCGATATCTCCAAGAGATGAGGCATAAAGTGTAACATAATTCAAAGACGACGCTGTCTTCATGGATCACGTTTGTTTACTGTCAGTCCTTCAAAGTGACTTCTGAATCCTCGATACATTGTGCAAAATCTGTGATTTACTGTGGAGCCGAATTAGCCGATTCATTAACTATCACAAAGCAACTTCTGTCATAAACATAACACCGTATCCTAACAGCGAGTGAGCGTCCAACTAACACATGGCATCGTGTAACATCGGACGCTTTCTGTCCACACTAAATCCGTTAAATATGCACTTCTGTCACATGTAAATAAACCACGTACATATCAACCCTTTTGCGCATTTAATTCAATGATTACAGACCCCACTAAGGATAAACTGTAATTACGGCTGACCACTCGACAGCAAATAGGGTCCATCTCTGTTCATATTGCAGGTTCATGGGGTTAATGGCTTTGCAGACATGTTTTTATTGCAAAGGAGGAAACGTTCATCTTGTGGACATATAATACATATTTGAATTGCCTTCACCATGGTAACAGCAGTAAAGCAACTTTAACACAAAGTCAGTTACAGTGGCAGTGCCACCAGATCGTTTTCATTACTTTCCATACATGAAATAGAAGCTAAAGATAGATGTGTATTGAGAAGATTACGTTTCATATTTTTTTAAATCAATATTTTTCATAAAAAACATGTGCTTAAAGTACTATATGGAACAGCTAATCACTAAACCAGGTCTTGCTACAGGTATTATGGTCAACTGTATGTAAAAAAAAAAACAACCATAGTGCTCCCCACAAAATTACACCAACACATCTAATGTACATTTTTAATCCATTACAGGCATTTGTAATGTCTTAATGTCTATATGAAAGCCATTTCTATGTTTTTTTGCCAATTTTGTTTTGTGGCAGTGATCTTTGCAGATCAGCAATGTGATATAATTTGACTTTTATAACATTATGGTCAAGGGAGGTCAGCCATAAACATGGGGATGAAGGAAGTGGGTCTTTGGCATACTAGTAGCAAGGGACGATTTGTAAAGAGAAGAGCACAGAAGTATCTTATAGCGATAGTGGTCAGACATGTGCGTCCAGGCACCACCCTTATCAGTGATGAATGGTGAGCTTATAGAGGTGCATTAGCTGCCATAGGTTACATCCACTTTACAGTCAATCACACTCAGTGGTTTGGACGTCCCAACAGTGAAGTCCACACCCAGCATCTCCAACAAGAATGGTTGAAGTACAAGTCTACTATTTGTAAACAGGACTGAAACATTCGTATCTGTTTTTTGGATTTTCTTTAAGAAGTAACCACTGTGTAGCTCAGTGTATTTTGATGCCAAAATGCTAAACATGATTGCTATGAAACAAACCAAAGACCTGCAGAGTATTGTGTAAAAAATTGAGGATTTTACATTTATCCTTTTTACTGCGTGGCCACAAAACACATTTTGTTGTAGTTCATAGCGTTATATGTGCAGAACTGAAAGGATTAGTTGATCAATCGATTAATTGATCCTCAGAAATTAATCGGCAACAGATTTGACAATCACAAATAATCCCCTGGTTCCATATACCAATTGTGAATGTTTGTTGATCTTAGTTTCCTTTACTAATTGGGCCACATTGCACCACAAGACCTGCATATTTCTGGCTGGTTTTAATTGTTAAGAAATAAATAACCCTCAGATTTTGATATTTGGTTCATGTTCTACAGTTCAGCTCAGCAAGTGGATCAGTGGGTCAGAGTTGGATCTGTCTTTTGTTGTTGTTGTTGTTGTTGTTGTTGTTGTTGTTGTTTTTGGGTGTGTAAGTCCAGAAATGGATGTGTGGTTTCACAAATGTCACGTTTAAAAATCCCATGGATGGTCATCAGTGATGTAAGTAATGTAAATGTAAATAAGCTCTTATGCCAGTGGGCTTAAGGACATAATGATTTATGCATTATTTAAAGCATTAACAACTGTTTATTTGTGCACCAGGATTGTAAAGTGTTAACTAATTTGATTCCTAGCAGTGTGGACATGGCTTTGAAATAGCAAATATTACTGGTCTGCAATTTACTGATCATTTTTAATATGGTTCTCAAAAATAAGCATGTAATCTGTGAAAAAATTCTGAGACAGCTATTTGACTTGACTTGACAGAAGATTTTTTTAAAGAATTAATCCATATATAGCAGAAAATATAACTAAACAGTCATGGATAAAAAATGGCAAATCCAAATAATTCGAGAAATATTCAAAATTGTCATGGGGGTGGGGGTGTTTTGGGGGGACTTGGACTCATGACCCTGTTTTTTCTCAGGCTACGACCCTGGCAGAAGTTCAAAGAGCAGATTATCCAATGTAATAACACGGGTAATTCCCTATTACTGAGTCAAAACCTCCTCGGGTGTTTGTTCCTTAGACAAAATCAGTTTGGGCTTTTGGGGTCATTGGCATCATAAAAGAGGAGTCACGGGTTACACGACAGGTAATTAGTGACCGTCGTACTTACTTACAGGATCCTCCTAAACCACATTAGTCCATCACCGGCAGCCTGACAGGCTTGTAACAAACTGTCTCCCGGGACATGCGGTCTGGAGTTGTGAATGGGCGGAGGGGCGGGTACAGTCCAACAGAAGCAGCTCTCCTGCATGCTGGAGGAGCGCACAGAGAAAAGCGCAGACCGATGGAGCGACGACGGCAGCGTTTCACCTCACACATCTGAACACACATACACACGCACACACCCACACACACATACACACACACACACAGAGACACACACCCCTTAACACGTTTGAGGAGTTTAGCCATTATCAAGGAGACGCAAATAAGAAAACTCCAAAACTTAATCCAGGATGGATGCTTCACAGCTGTTCTTTCTGCTGCTGTTCTATGGATATCTGCCAAAAGTAAGAACAATATTATTTCTTTTATTGTAAAAGTCTTTCACGGTGTGTAGTGGAGAATCAGTTTAATATAGTCAACGCAAGACAGCATGAAATTAGTTTTTATTGACATGAGAGCCATTTCTAAGAGCGCAGAAGGAGCGCGATAAAACCTTTTACAGCCAAATTTAGATGAGTTTGGAGATCTGATTCAGCTTGTTGTTAGCTCTAATCTATCTATCTATCTATCTATCTATCTATCTATCTATCTATCTATCTATCTATCTATAGCAGAATTTGAAACAATCTTCACATGAGCACAAGGGGTCAGATGCATAAACGATGCGTACACACAAAAACCATGCATACGCCATTTTCCGCACACAAACTGATATTTATAAACACAGAATTTGCGCAACTCACGCATTCTTCATATCAGGCGTACACGTGTTTTAATGAGGGTGATGTGATAAGGTGGAGATGAAATATACGGTGAGAGACGGAATCTTTTAGTCAAACATTGTTTAGGTTGACAACAGCTGCTTTTTGCGTTTACACAGATCTATAAAACGCCAGTCAAAGGCACATTTACAAACTAATGTTGATTAATCAT
The DNA here is from genome assembly GCF_910596095.1 of Thunnus maccoyii. Lineage (NCBI taxonomy): Eukaryota > Metazoa > Chordata > Actinopteri > Scombriformes > Scombridae > Thunnus > Thunnus maccoyii. Next base: position 12,482,159 of record NC_056553.1, on the reverse strand, counting down.
TAATGTGTGATTACTTTGATCATTCTTTTAATTTACACAGGAGTAAACATTGTATTTTGCTTTTTATATTCTTTTTATGCTGTCCATAGTTGTGTCACATCTCGTAAAGTCTGTTGAGAGCTACAAACTAATCATTAATTACATTTCTGAGATATCACTGCCGATGATGGTTTACAGATCTATGTGATGAATTAATGATATGGATGCTATAAAGAGCCGCACAGCTGTGCGTAATGGTCGCGCGTAATGACAGCTGTTCTGCTGTTGGAGAACCTCGCAGGTGCAACACAATCTGTGAAGCTGCACTTCTTCTTTCCCGTTTTGTTTCATTGACAGGTGTACAGACTGGTGGAGCAGACAGCATGTTGATGTGAAAACAGCTGGTTAATGGTGGGTCTTCATCCATTAATGGATAATTGTGAGAGTGGAAATGAGGCTCGTGCACGTGCGCCCAGTTCCTCAATGAGTGAGATTTATAAAACGCTTTATAAATCTGATGAAAAGAATGTGTATTTCTAGCTTTGTGCGTACACACAGTTTTAGTCATGAATCTATACACTTGGCCCCTGAGCTTGTTGGGTGATAAAAGGTCAAAGTGATTTTGTATAAACTGGCCTCTCATCCCATTTAACTGGTTGTGTTACTTTTATTTTATTCAAGGTTGTGTTCAATTCATAGAGGGAACATCCTTCTGGAATTCAGAAGAATTCATAAACCCTTTGTGTGCGGCTGAGTCACTACTTGTGAAGGTGAAGTTTCTTCAATAGTTGGCAGTGAGACCAGTTTGTGCTTTAAAGCCAACACAAAATAGTGACGATTGTATTTGGAGTGTAGGAGTAAGTAAGAAGTATTATGAAGTCATATTGCGCTCACATTGCTGTAAATGTATGTGATAACCACATATACATTATGACAGTAGCTCAAATCAGAGCATAAAATGTGTTTTTTTCTTCACATGGTCATTAAAAACAGAACAGTGTCATGTGAAATTTGAGTTGGATGTCAACAAACTCCTCATATCAAGTGTTTTCTTTCTTCTTTTTGACTACTTGTGCAGTGATTACCATAAAACCAGTTTCAGTTTCAATTAGAGCTGCAACGATTAGTCGATCGTCAGAAAATTAGTTAAAAGGAAAAAATGCAAAAAAAAAAACCTGCTTCCAGCTTTTTAAACATGAATATTTTCTGGTGTCTTTAGTCTTTATGATAGTACACTGAATATCTTTGGGTTGTGGACTGCTAATTGGGGCAAAACAAGACATTTTAGGTTCCATCTTGGGCTTTAGGAAACAGTGATTTACATTTTTCACCATTTTCTGATATAAAATAATCAACAGATTAATTGATAATTAAAATAATTGTTAGATGCAGCCCTAGTTTAAATCCTGTAATTGGCTGAGTAGAACTCTTGTCAATAAGCTGCTATTAACATTATGTACACTGATTGTAATGTTCATGATACACAGACAGACTTTGTGTTGAGATGAATATATGTAACACAACAAGCTACTGATATCTGGAGAACACATCAAAGCACATATACCACCCACTACATGTTTTACAAGTACTGACATTTCACATGCTACAGGGTACACCACTATTTTGATCAATTTTCTCCCACAGGTCATGTATAGTAATGTATCTGCACTAATTCATGACTTTTCAGTAAATAGTGGGTTATCTCTGGGTTTAGATAATTGGACAGAAAGTCTTTAAGCATCGCCACATGGTAATATGTCACCTTTCTGTGTGACTGTGCATTGCTGCAGGTAGGGCTGTCGCAGTGAAGGAATTTCCCCTGCAGTGATTCAGGGTGGCTCAACAGCGCTGTATGTGGTAGCAATATTTTTTCTTTCTTTTTTATGTTTTGTGAAAATCAAGGTATGTTAGTCTGATTATGCGTCGGCCGAATGAAGCAGCAGTACCTGACGAACACAGAAAACATTTTAAATCATGTTGTGGCAGGAAACAATGTTGGCCTACAGTCCCCTTAAACCTGGGATTTATGAGTCTGGTTGGACGTGCCTGTAGATTGAATGATTGGTGGAAAACGACTTTATTTCTAAGGTTAAATGGCAGCCTGCTTGGCCGCATGTTGACCCAGGAGAATTTCAACATGTAACCAAAACAAAATAGCCATACAGACGTGTTTTTAACTACCAAGCATCAGCACCGACCCCTGGTCAGCTCACCCCAAGCCTCATAACCTCTGTTATGGTGCAAAGCATGCAAGACGCTGCATGTGGCAGGCAGGATCCTCTGGAGCTCTGGAGGTGGACCAGACCCGAGGAGCCTTCAACTGGAATAACAGTTCAATACACACACATTGAAGTGTAAAACACGAAGGGCCTAGCCTCATGAAGAAAAGAAAAAAAAACTTGAACATAGCACAGGTGTGGCGGTTGCTTACCATTCACCGCGGCTGGCTTGTCTATAGTGCAGTATTGCAATACTGTGGTTATTGCGACAGTCCTAGCTGCAGGGAGTATTCGTGTTGAGGAGGCTAGATGCATCAATGTTTTCAATTAAAGAGGACATTTTATGCACATTTACATTCCCAGGTCTATATTTTTAATCTGGGGCTCTACTGGAATATCTTTGCATGATTTACAGTTCAAAAAACTTATTTATTTTATACTGGCCCTTTATGCAGCTCCTCAGTTCAGCCTCTGTCTGAAACAGGCTCCTGTCTCTTTAAGGCCCCCCTCCCGAGAGACCACTCACTTCTGATTGGTTAGCTTCCAGAAGCTGCGTCTCAGCCGACTTTCGACAGCTATATAAACATGCAGCAGTAGTAGGATTTCACTTCTTCTTCTCGTTCTTTACTTAAAATGTCAAGCTCTCAAAAAAAACATCCATACATGTTCAAGTCAAAATAGTGGACAACGCAAAACCTTAGCAACTAAGATTATTGAAAGGATGGCCGTTAGTGGGCAGGTTGAGGGGAGGGAGGGAGTGTTACTTTATGTTTTGTAACTTTAACATAGATATCCGACATCATAACAGCATATGAAATCACAGAAAGCAAAATATGTCCCCTTTAATGTGTCCTGATGTATCCTGGGAATTAAACAAACAGCATTTAAAGGACTCGAAGTTTAGACCAACCTGCATTAAACCGAAATCATCCATCAGGCAGTGAGATAAGAAAATCACCTCTAATTTGCCTCAGGTGATTTGTCTTTTCATAGGCTCACCAAGACTAAGTGTCACCTGCAGTTACATCCTGTTTCTCTTATCTTCATTAAAAATGTCAGAAGTGCTCCGCTGCTGCTCCTCTCACGGTCCACAACCGCTGACAGGGATTCACTTGTGCATCTTATCTCCGACTGCTCTGACAGATATCAGTGTAATTTCAGTGAACGGGAATGACAATTCTTTTTGTTCAGCAATATGTGGAAGAAAAATGAAGAGAAGTCTAAGAAGCTTAACATGTCTGATTATGATAGTGATCATGGCTTTGGGCGGATTTTAGTCATTTGACACCCAGCATGGGTTCCTTAATGTCTGTTAGGGAAGCCCTTTCCAGGCAGAATGGATTGAATATTTAAGTGACTGAACGTTTCTTCCTCCTCACCTCTGACAACTCTCAAATGTCCGGCCCACCCCGAGGCTTTAAAAGATCAGCCAGATGCGTCATTTGTTGACATATTTTAGTGGCTCTTATAGGCACCAGTGTGGAAAACATTTAATGGCTTGCCATTGTGCTCCTGGTCTGCTACATTTGTGTCCTTTGTTCAGTCCTAGACGGCTGCCTTACAATAACATACCCTGACATGTTTCATCAATATATCCAGTGAGGAAACGTGTTGTTGGGGGGAGCACAGAAAATCATGTTAATGGCTTATCTGTTTAACACAATGCAGATGGTCGAGGAGGAGATGGAAGAAGAGAAGTGAGGGTGGGCGATAATAACTTCTCCTATATGCCTCTTTTCAAATATGACACCGTGTGATAGAAACCAAAAGAAACGCTTTGAATGAATCATCATAGATTTAAGTATTTGAAAGATGCTCCAGTAAGGGTGTAGGACTCTTAGTAATTTTTTAAACAATGGGTCTCTGATTTCACGCACAAAAGCTTCTCATTTCATTTTTTGGCTCAAATGACAACTAGCAGATTGCAGCTATAGAAAGCTAGATTCCAGCTCAGTGCGTTTATTGAAAATCCGTCTCCAGCTGACATTTGACTCATTTTAAAAGACAACTCTGTAAAAGTCTTACAGTCTTAAAAATGCACATGATATAGCCAGTGCTAAAAAAAAATTAGGCTAAAGCTACATTCTAGCAAAGAATCTCAAGCTTGCTCAGGCCAGTTGTTGAGAAGACATAGAACGAGCTAAGACATTCATTTGGTTTAACCATTACTATACTAGAAATACTTCGACCATAATACGTTTACCTGTTCATCTCTGTTGCTGTGTGAGAATTGTTTGGGCAGCGTGAGAACATGAGACTGAAGGAGAAAGCATTTGTCACGCTCCTGAAGCGTGAGAGTTGGCGACGCTGATGTATGATATACTGTATGTTGCTCTCCAAGTGAAGTGTGCGATGGGAATAAACACAGTACTCTGCTTTGTCTGGCCACACACAGACATGAGCTTCTCTTTTCATTTTCCTGTCAGCTTTCCTTGTTCTTTATTTGATCGTTATCGTGTAGTCAAACAAAGCAAGACCGGCAACCATATTTAATGACAACAATCACTAAAAGCTTGAAGCAGCAGCCTGGCAGCCATTGTGATGAGTTCTGTGCTAACAAACTATCAAACCTGGCAGGTATTTATGTGAGGTTTCACTCACAGAGACACTGTGTATGTGTGTCCTTAAGGCTTTGCAGAAGTCCTTTTATCGTGTGCATAGTTTGGGATTGACATTTTGATTCATTGCCCACTACAGCAATCTCCTTGGCTGTGTTGTCCTAAGTGTCAATATTGTTGGTACGTTTTCAGCATATCTAACTGGCAGACACTTATTAAATGTCCTCAACTTTTTGAGCTTGAGCGTAAATCACTGTCAGGACCTTCCCATAAATCACATACTCCCCTTTATTGTTTTGTTATTGTTGGTCTCCCTCTTTGTGTACTCTGACTCTATTCACAATATACAGGGTTAAACATGAGCTAATAAACTACCTCCTTGCAATGAAGAGAGCTTGATCCCAGCAGCCTACAGTGCAAGCCCATGCACACATTCCATTATCTTGTCTGTTTTCCCCCCTGACGAGAGACTTTGCTCTAGTTTTTCTTTTGTTTATGAAGCATTAATGGTTTTTTGGGAAACATCAGGTTGGTTGCCACTGGGTTGCATTTCCCAAAAGCCAGAAGACACAGAAACAAAAAAGATCCACATTTTCATTTCATGTTGAATTGGAAATCTGGGTTATTAGCGATTTTTTTTATACATAGCTTTATATATAGCTTTAGTTTGGAGAAAACCCACAGCCTGTGTCTGAATATTACCATATCCTAATCTTAAAACTCCCCTCCACTCAAAAATTTGTTTTTCTTCTTGTTCCTGCAAGTGAATGTTTGAGCTTCACTGTGCAGGATGATATATGTGCAGAGTTTAACAATGGAAGGCTGTTTTCACATTCATCTACTGAAAGTGGAAAGTTTCCCTGTTCTCACGAAAATCGGATTTTAACACTAGAACGGCTGCTGTTGAAGCAAGATTTAGAGTTTATTCATTTTACAATTACTTAGGCTATTTCATTACAGATCGAAAAGGTCAAATACCTTTTAAAGTTCGTCAATAAACTGTAGTCTACAACAAACAAACAACAAATTAATACATTAACACACATTAATTAATACATTTAATTATAGTAGAAGAACATTAAGTAACAGTAAAAAACACATTTTGGATAATATGTTGTTTTAGTTATTCTAATGGGAATAAAGACACAGAGCACTCACCGTTTATTAATTTTACAATAGCTTTATTTCTTAAATATGGAAAAGGTCAAATACATTTTAAAATTCATCAATAAACTGTAGTCTACAACAAACAAACAACAAAATGATTAACACGTTTAAATAATTTAATTATTGTAGAAGAGGAAAATGAATCTTGGATAATGTGTTTTACACTGGGAATAAAGAAACAGGGCACTTGCTCTCACTCGCTCTCTCTCACTCTCTCTCTCTCTCTCTCACACACACACACAAACACACACGCACACACACACACACACACACACACACACACAGTGCTTTGGCAACACTCTTCGTCTGTTCTGTCATGGATCATACATGTTTGCAGTAGTGCTAAATTCTCTGTGTGCGTAAAAATAACTGCTGATAAGTGAGGTTGGAGGATGTAAGAATGTAAACACTTAGACGAAATAAACCTGAACTAAACACGCTTTTCAATTTCCGTTCTCACTTGTTATAGCTACAACAACAAAACTGCCACAGCAACTACACAATCAACACTGAAGTCATGCTGAAAACTGCAAGGAGACGATGAGGGAATGTGTCTGGAAAATTCCCAGATAAGCTTTTGGTATATACAGCAACAGACTAACAGCATTTTCTTACCAAGTCAAAGAATTGTGCTTTGCCCACCCTTTCCAGAAGAAAGATGCAGTACACACACACATGCACAATACTCACAATTGGCACACACGCTGTAGACTTTCACAGTGCACCGTCCACACACTGCACGTAGGCACTTCATGCACATTTTCATTGTTTTGTTTGTTGCACACTTTCTTTTTGCACTGCAATTCTTCCTCTACCAGCTAGCTCTAGCTCATGATATGGCAGCCTGCTTATTAAAAGACATCTAAACAATGGGCGTTGCTAAGTAAGAATGTTGAGCATTGTACAGCGGTTTCTATGAGGGATAAAAATGACCCCATGGTGGTTCGAGGTATAAATGATTATAACCTTTTTTCTTTTTATCCCACACCCCCCTAGATTGATTAATAAACACATTTTAAGAAAAGTCATGAACTGAGAGATGTAGGGCTTTTACTTTAACAGAGTTACAGGTATTTGAAAATGCCAGGGGGGTAAAAATGGCAGCTCTAGTGTTAAGGGGCAGGCCTACAAGCAGGATTTGTGACATCACAAATACTTTGGAAACCAATCCTGATCCAGTATTTAACCTACAGAAGTGTGATGTTGAAACTTGAAGCCTCCAGTGCACAAACATTATTGACTTAACAGTAAGTAAGACATCGTGTGCCCAGCAGTTAAACTTCTGACATGAAATATATTTGCATATTTATAGATTCTGGAGTTTTTATTGAGGGAGAAGTAGTATTAATTTTGAGGATTTTAACAAGATAATTGAACTTCTTTTGTGGGTAAACCATGTCAGACACAAATTATTATTCAAAGTAGAGTATTTTATATACATTTTGAAACATTTCTGGAGGGGAAGAGTTTCTTCTTAAAGCAGCATTAAATGATTTTTTTTCACCACCAGTGGGCAGCAGAACAAGCTGAAAACACATTATGAGCATCATGTTATCTCCTTACAATCACCTTAAAAAGCAAACAATTTCCTATTTACACATCCAGCAGACACGAAGAAAACATAAACATTCATTTGGAGTCAAGATTCAGGAAACCTGGCGAATATACATCCAATATTTACTGTCCTCTTAGCTCTGTTTGGTCCCAACCAACTTCAGAGGGAATCAGTCTCTTTAGCTGTGAAATGCTCCTCTATGTTCATTGTCTAGTCGATAACTTTGTCTTTCTGTTGTTTGGTGACGGGCAGGTAGTTTATATTGGGTTAATCAGAGCTTATTCACTGGGAAAAGCTGCTGCTGCTGGAAACAACACAGATGAGAACGGTATGAGTGAATCAAAACAGTGAAGTTACGAGCCACAAAACTAAAGGCAATGAGCTGAAATATGCTAAAGCACAGAACTGTACAAACGAGCAACTTTGTTCACATTACAGTCATTCGAATAATTGTTAATATAGAAATATTGGTGAGCACAACTTTAACATTAGGGCTGCTGTTCTAATATGTTCTTGGTTGGTCTTACTAACTATTTTCAGTTCCATCACTAAACTGGAAAGAAATTTGTCTGGTTGGTGCATTTATATTGAAACAGTTGGCTGATTTTCTGTGTGTTAATTTACATTATACACACCATGTGCACAAAATAATAAATATCTTAAAACTAGCAATTAAATAATATTGCAGGACCTGCCTCACTTGATTTACAATAATTAATGTGCAGTCAATCAAACTACTAAACACCTGAGGCTTCTAGGATCTCTTCTGGTTTCTCTTCTGGTTGCCGGGGGCAGTGGCCCTCTTGGCACAGTTGATAATTCATCATAATAGTAGCACTAAGTTCAATGTACTGAACATTATTTTGATAATGATGATGTGATTTTGCATACATCTGACATATGATGATATATGCTGTATTTTTAATAGTGCGGTATTGTTAAACAGAAGTCGTTCTTTTAGTCATTCAGAGTAATTATACCTCTACTTGTATTGTGTAACAGCAGCTCTATTTGACTGTTAAATCATCTTAAACACAGATAAAACTCAGATCAGGTTGTACAGGCTGAATATTACATTCTGTGTTTAAAGTACACTGTGTTCACAAGGTACCTATTACCTTACCCTCTCAGGGTCTTTTGGACTCAAATCCTCTCTTAAGTGCTCCATTGTTACATCACCTCACAATCAATTTCATGCTAATCAAAAATAAGGTTATCAAAGGGTCTGACCACCCAGAGATTTCCTCCTCTATACATGTTGCTCTGCACAGATAATGTCGGCAGATTAATCTCTTGCCTCCTGGCCGGGGCTCTGCTATTACTTCAGGATATGTTGGATTTTCTGCTGTAATCGGTTGCAGGCAGAGACTCCTGTGAGCACAGTTCTGTGGATTACGATAGTGTCAGGACGACCTCACTCACAGGGTGAATAAGAGTGAGGGAGAGTTGTGGTAAATAGCATGGAGGTATTTTAAAGTTTGTACTGTATGTACTGCATGTTTCGTCGCATTTTACATGAATGTTGCTCACCTAGAGGTCGCTCAAGTATCGGTGACATTACATAATGCACATTATCGCCTTTGTTGCCTGTAATGCAGTGGTACAGTGATGTTCATGAGTCAACTGTAGCTCCCTTGTCTCTGCCACTGCAGCATATCCAGTGTTTTAGGGGAATCAGTGACACTTCTTTCAGCACTAAAAGCGATAAGCTTCAAACTCTGAAAATAGACTTTTATGTGGATTCTTCATCTTTACTTTGAGCCAAATATTTGAAGCCCTTTCTCTGTGTGTAGGATTTAAAAAAAAAAAAAACATGTTGACATTATTTTTCACTCCAAAGAGGGATTATTAAATGTGAAGTGACTCTAAGAAGAAAAGCGATGAAGTTTCCTTGAGATGTGTCCTTTTTCATTAATGGCAGTTTGGGGTGTTTGTGTGTGTGCTGCTGACTGCTGGTTGCAATAATGTCACATCTACTGAGAGATCAACTCTGAATTTAACAGGGCATATCTGGATGATTGATGAGGATGACTTCAAGTCTGGCAACACCAGGGCGATCGAAGCTTATTAGGAAAGAGAATAAGACATCTTTAAGGACCAATTAAAGAACATGAGATGTACAGTTGTAACTACAATATGTAATCTTCTCTCTCTGACCTTTACCGCCTTGAGTCTTGTAAGGACTGTAGCTTTGGTAACAGGATGCAGGGTGAAGCTTTTCCCTCTGAGTTTATGAATACACCCCACCACACGCCGACTGCCTCTGTCTCTCTCTCTCTCCATCTCCACTGACCTTCTCAAGCCACTCACTGCTCATCTTACACATTTTCATTGACCCAGTGGCTGTCAGCCCGCATTTTTCAGCCGCTGTTGACACAGATGAACAATTGCAGCATATTACTCAGTAGCTCCCTTCTCCACTTCCTAATCCATTTGCATGATAGCATCTATTTGCCAGGCAAGAGGGAGCTCTATTTGGATTTCAGGCACAGAGAACATTTCTGTGTATTTACTGTATTATTAGCAGGGGGCTCAGTCTAATAGGAAAACTTAGCATAAAAGGTTGCAGGAATATGATAAAAAGAAACTAAAATATTTACTAGCACATATTCCCCGGCATGCATGCTATCTACCGGCCTCGACCTTGCTGATTATGAATTCTTTCAGTTCCTAATTGCGGTGTTATGGAAGCATATTTGATTCTTGACACCTCAATGTGCTTTCCGCTTCTTTCACAGGTGTTATCGGTGCAGATGTGTGATGTGGTCAACGAGATCGAGCTGGAGAAAGAGCGCTGCGAGAACAGCACCTCTGGGAATGTCACTTCAGGTCATTCTTGAAAACATATTTTCCTCTCTCTGACTGTTTAGAGTGTGCAGAAGGCTATTTAGAGAAAATTGGAAGCAGCATACATAAATAAATTGTGAGGTAAGGTAATACAATGTGGGAGTATATAGATAAAGCACCAGACCAGTTTTTCCAGAGGCATATTTGAATAACCCTGACTTTACCTCAGACAACTCTTCAAATCACAGCAGATTAAAAAAAAAGTTTTTTTTAAGATAGATACACTATATTCTATATAGTCAGAGTTATAGGATTGCAACAGCTTTGACAGAGTAATAAAACACTCAGGCCATGTATTTGAGAAGCAAGCAATGTTAATTTCCCAAACCAGGACAGAGTGTCTTTCATTTTTTTATTGGCATTACTGAATAACATAAAAACACAGACGTAATTATGAGGATCAAGGGTGAAATGAATCAAATTGCAGAGAAAAATCAATTAATTGGGATAAATTACTAAAAACAAGACAACATTGCACAGAGAACAAAGACAACAGTGTGTGACTAGTGTCATGACTATTAAAAGGCTATAGAAAAGAGGTAATATCAATATCGATTGAGGGGGAAGTTCTAATAATGAGTGGCAAACAGTTCCACAGTTTAGGGCCTACAATGGAAAATGTCCGATCACCCTTTGATTTTAACTGGGAGTGCGGAATGAACTGGGAATCACTTAATAGTCCCACACTTTGGGAAATACATTTATTTCCTGTACCACCTTCATAAACGTCCAGTAAATATGAAGCTACAGCCAGCATTTGGTTAGCTTAGCTTAGCACAAAGACTGGGAACAAGGGGGAACAGCTAGCTCGGCTCTGGCAAAAGGTAAAAAAACAAATTGCCTCTAAAGCTCACTAATTAACATTTTATAGAGGTACTTCACACTAAAAATGTACTTTGAACTGTAAACTAAATAATATGACTGTACTGTAATGAAACACATCAATACTAGTGTTAATATTGATATCAAATTTTTTTAAAAAAATTGGCTTTTCATGGGTTGAAAATTGCTCAACTTGTCATCTGCTGTTTAATATCAACCCTGAAAAGGCAAGGCCAATGCTGACATAGAGTCAACTGTTTGGGAGTTCTCTACGTCATGAAACTTATATAAACGGTAGAATGATAACATGATAACACCCACCTCCCCCAGCCCCGCACTCATTTCAAATATATGCTGATTGAAAGCGACAGTTTTAGCTTCAGGAGCTAACAGTGGCTACAGCGGTGCTGGCCTGCTGGAGGGGGTCTCTCTGTCTGTGACTGTCCGTGGGAGGAAGAGCTGCTGCAGTTCTTCAACTCTCCGGCTGTTGATTCCTGTGGTTATCAGCTGGTAAAATCTTGTTTTACAATGTTGTCGTGGTGTAACTCCACCAAAACTGTCTGTCCTATCTGTCAGCTGAACCTGTCCGCTGCAGAGCACCTCCGCCCAAACTGAACCTGAACAAACAGGTTCAGTAACAGCTTTGGTTACACCACGATTTAATGTTTTAAAACAAGATTTCCAGATTGCAGATAACTGCAGGAACAGACAGCCGGCGAGTTGAAGAGCTGCAGGGTGATATGTGGAGAGGATTTCTGTTGTTTTTGTGGCTGCCATCTCTGACTTCTGGCTTGTTTAAAGGTTGTACTGTTTGTATTCCTCTCATTATTATTATTACATGACACGCAACTCCTGCTCTCCTGCCTCACATAGCCAGCTCCCCCTCCCCTCCCCCGCCCTCCTCACCCCCCTCTCAGCCTCTTGCTCACTTTTTAGCATTTTTCAAAATTATGCACTGGGTTGACTTAGGCTCAGAACAAAGGGTGCAGTTACATTTTAAGTTTCCGCTGGTTGCCTGGAAAAATTACAGTGATGACAAAACCTCTGGAAGTTACTGCTACTGGCCAAGACATAGTCTGGCACATAACCCAGCTGAAGCTGGCACCAGTGTTGTTTTTTTAGTGCTTAAATGTACAAGCACACCCATTTTTTCCTCCAGTTTATTGCAATCAAAATGTTTTGAACTCTTCTTTGTAGTTGAAATTAAAGTCACAACCTTCCACTCCTGACAGTGCAGGTCAACGGCTCGGTGCACAAACCTGTAACAGCTGATTGAAGCTCCAGAAAAGTGTGAAATAACAAAAACACAAGCAATGAACCGTTTCTGAGACGGACAGATACCTGAAGTCCAAAAACTGGTGGAAGTGCAGTTATAAACTCTTTTATAGAATAAAGACAGTGTCTTTGTAATGATCTCAAAAGCCATTTTGTAAACCCTTAGTGCTACATGCCAGAATACTGAGGATGTGCATCTCCATCACTGAGGCTGATGCGATACGCATCTCGATACATCGCCAATGATCCGATACATTAAAGATACATATGAAGGAACTGTCAGTGTGATACAGTATGATTCACCCCTATTGTGATGCAGTGCATGATTTGATTCAACACAATGCGATTCAATGCTATGCAAAAGAACGATGCTATGCAATTCAGTATGTTACAGAGTGTTTGATTTTATTTCATAAGCATACAGTAAATCATAAATTAACTAAAAAAGTGCCTCTAGTACTTGTTTCTCTAGTACTGCAGCTCAGTAAGAATCTATGAAAACACTTAGACCTTTCACAAACAGGCCTTTTCACAAGTCCTTTGTAGTGTAGTGTTCTCTGTCTCCAGTTAATGTGCATATGCTCTGTGACCCAAAGAATTACTGTCAAAATAGTTTAATAATCCATTTACTCCGACGTGCGGAACAATATTTCTAGAGTTTGAGTTCCACCTGGAATATTTTGGCAGTGCACCACTTAGCTGTAGCATGCTAGCACGCTTGAGAAACAGTTTAGAGAGGAGGAATCAAGCTAAATATCAAATTATTGGTCACATTTCTAAATAATAAAGGCATAGGGCCTCTACTAATAATTATATATAAATAAATCAGATTTTACTGATGCAAAGATGTATGTAAAAACGCATCGCGAGTTGATCTCAAACTGTATCTGATGCACACTTTTTTACTCTGCTGGTGCAATGATGCGAATCAGTGAATCTTCCATCCCTACAAAATACACAAACTGTCAAGAGATACTCATTTTTGTGTCTGTTGTGTTTCATGGAAGCCAAGGAATTGCTGGACAATCCCTGTATTAATATGTTGCTGTGAATGTACGGTTTCTCACAAAAGCACACACTGCTAATTCATTTACAGTATTAGGGATGTGACCTCAGAGAGCAGCTTCCACTACCTTCCTGTTGAGGAAGCAGATAGGGAAGTAGAGAAATGAGGGTCATTGCAGAGATAAGGAGCAAAGCTGTTTCCACACACGCAGTTCATGTATATTCACTTAATGCGCCGTGCAATATGTACGGTATGTGGTGTGAAAGAAGTGATTTTTTATTAAAATGAGCTGACAAAGCTGATATAGATGAGTCTTTCAGTGTCTTCTTAAAGCCAGACACTTCAGTAACCCAACTCCTTATTCATATTCCACTGATACTGTTGAGCATCACTAAGCATGTTCATTCAGAGGGCGGACTCTGTACATATATTTACTGCTTCACAAAGAGGACGGGCCTGTGGGTGTTCAACTCTCAGTTTAATCATCGTGTCAGGATTTTTATGTTGTGATTAAATATTTTCATAACTTCGAGTGGCAGTGTTGGATGATAACCACATCATAACTTAACTCATGGTTATGCTTTAACCATGTAAGGTCATTTCTAGGCTTTAAAGGACGGGTTCACAATATTTCAAGTCTTGTCTTAAAACAACAGTCAGGTGCTTCTATTAATACTAAAATAGGTCTTTCTTGCTGTAATCATTCCTCCTGTTCATACTGGCTATTAGAAGATCCTTTCATAATGCACTTACAATGTAAGTGTTACGGCCAAAATCCACAGTCCTCCTTCTGTGCAAAAATGCATTTTAAAGTTTATCTGAAACTAATATGAAGCTTCAACCATCCAAATGAATCAGATCAAGTAGATATCTTTCAACTTTACAGTGTTTTTAGTGCCAAAGTCCCTCTTTTTATTACTATACTTCCATCGCAACTCAACAGGGAAACACGAAGAGGGAATTCGATGCTAAAAAGACTGTGAATGTGATAGATATCCACATGATATGACTAACTCGGCCTGCTGAAGCCTCATATAAGCTCCAGATCAACTTTTAAATGCATTTTTGCACAAAATGACTGAGTGGACACACTGTGGATTTTGGCCCCCATCACTTACCTTGAAAGGGTATCTTGAAGGGGATCTTTTAATAGCCAGTATGAACAGGAAGAACGATTACATCAAGGAAAACCTCTTTTAGTGTTCATATGGACACCTCACTGTTGTTCAAAGACAGACCTGAAAAATTGTGAACCTGACCTTGAAAGGTGTTGCACACCTTCACAGGTGTTTTCAATTATTCTAGCTGATTAGATCTCTGTTCAGGTTGAGGTTAGGTGGAGCTTTGCTGGGATTTATGTGAAGACTGTGGCCAAAATCACTCTGTATTATAATGCACTATAAGGAGCGCCCAGGGTATGTACACCATTGTCTGTTAACAACACAAAAGTATGAAAAAATTAGTTGTCTTAGACAGCATCTGTCAGTGATGATGCAAAAAGCAATGACTAATAAATGTCTGATATCTCAATTTCCTGCTCATGATAGAGTTAATTTTTGAAGAAGGAATAGTATTGACTAAATCCATGACCTTTGACCATCCATTGACCTTCATCCAAAATCTGTATAGTAACAAAAGAGGCGATGGTATAATTTGTCTTACTCATAAAAGTGCAAGACAATAGGCCTCATTCACTAATATGTGTGTAGAAATGTTCTTACTTTGCACACAAAATAAGTGTGCACACAAGATTACTGTCAGATTCATGACATGTGTGCACCGGCCAATTTTGTTCTTACTACTGTGTGTATAGTAGTGAGTCAGAGTCATCCTAAATCGACAGGTGCTTGCTCGTTATCGTTAATTAGCATACTACCACACCTCCATTTCTCTATATAACAAAAGCTCTGTTAGAGTGGTGATGGGGGCCGTGATGGTAAAAATGTAGAAAAACTTTACTACTAATGAAATGCAAACAGTAATTTCAGAAGTCAAAGCCAGAAAAGGTAGATTTGGCTGTAAACATGTCATAGGCACAACCTTTTGGAGCCTGATTGTGAATCCTGTAAACAGCCTGCATACCTGTTGCACCACTACAATGCAGTACATCTGTAACAAAATTTAAAAACTGATCTAAATAAATCTCTATTGCCGCCAGGTGCACATTGTGTTTTGTCTCTGTCCACAACAAGCCGTGATGTAGCGAAAGCAGAGTGCCCCTTTCTGTGCCACTACTGACCTGTCGGGCTGTGAGGACACTTAACAGGCTGCTTATGAACCAGCTGTATATATCACGATGAAATCTGATGTGGAAATTAATTGGTGTCACATTCCAATATGGAAATCCCAAAATATAAGCTATTGTCATCTAGAAGTGGGAACAGGACAATTTTAGTATATTAATTATTTCATAACATTTATGAGGATGATTATAAATTGTGTGTTATTAGCAATTTCACACTTTTAAATGTTAATATTTTGGCCCAATCATTTTTTTTTTAAATAATTGTGGTTCTACTACAGTTTACATTGAATAAATATTGACTACATAATTTTTTTAAGACAGTGGGACGTTTATGATTTGTGCGTATGCATGATCTAAGGCAGTTCTAGATAGTAAGAACAAATTCAAGTAAGAACATATTGATGAATCCCTGATTTGTGCTTAAAATGTTCATACTCACAGTTTAAGCACAGATTTGTGCGTACACGCTGTGAATGAGGCCCAGTGAGCAGGAGAGTGAGGGAGATGTACAGATGGCCTTTAAATGATCCTTCAAAAAGAATTCAGTGGGCTGAAATACATGACAGTCATAAAGAAAAAGAAATAGTTCCTGAAAAGTACAGTATATTCTGAAGATACAAAGACAAAGTTTAGGGGATTTTATCCTCTTTTCTTCTGATATTGTTAGAAACAGCATTCATAGAAATGACAAAGTGATTAAATATTGATTTTCCTAAATCAATATATTTTTTAATTTCATTTTTAAATTAATGAAATTAATGTATCTAGAAAAATCAAAAGGTTCTGAATTAAAACTAAAAAAAAAATGCTGCTGACAATTATGTGTTCATATTTGACACACACACTACAGCATTGATTTTGTCTGTGTGAGTGTGTTACTCTGGAGTGATGGCGTGTTAATTGTCTTCTCCTGGCAGGTTGCCAAGGCATGTGGGACATCATCGCCTGTTGGCCTTCAGCCAGAGTTGGAGAGGTGGTTACAATAATGTGTCCCACTTACTTCAGTTACTTCAGTGACCATCACAAAGGTAAACCATCTTCCTTCAGTTATTTGTTACAAACAAATTACTTCTCTGTCATACATTTAGCTTTCTTTTAATGTTGGACTGGTTTTATGTTTTTATTTCTGTGTCTACTATCATGTTTCAGTCTATTGAGAACAGTAAAGAGAGCTGTTCAGTGTCAAAACATCAACAACTTCTGGTAAAATCATTTAAATATCGTAATTTATGTCCTACCGTATTAATGGAATAATTTATTGTGACACAAACAAGCCTACAGGTGTCAAAACAAGATCCTCTGTTGTCATTTTGCTCATTAGCTCAGGGCAGGCTGACACATTTGTATATTTCTCCATTTTATTCACATTTTCTCAGGCCGTGGGTATGTTGATATTTAAAAGCGTATTTGCATGCAGTTGAGCCTTTGGGTAGATGCTGCAGATGAAATGTGTTGCTCGCATGCAAAGGGACATTTAAAGTCATCAAACTGATAGTTTCGCCGACACCTCCTGAGGACATTGAGAAATTACTAGAAACCCCGCAGAGCGCCCAAAGCGAACAACTCGCAGTTTTATTATGCAATGAGCACAAAGCAATGAGCTTCATGAAGTGCGTCATTACATCACTGTTATTTACAACATGAATCCATAAAATTTCACAACTTTGACCATTTTATGTTCTCATCATTTCAAAGAGTGAGAAGAGTAGACCACCAGTGCTTTAAACAGCAGAACCTTACAGACAACTCATCAGTAATAGTTTTGACCCTTTAAACTAGTGCGATGCATTAAAAAAAAACTGGATAAAACATTTCAGATACATATGTTTTTCCCAGGTACTTCAAACCCGGGATAAAAGTTCATCCAGGTTACTACACACAATATGTGGCATTTAAATGAGCCAAATGAAAGATCAGCCTTTTAATGTGCATGTAAACTCAGCCACAGTTTACAGTAAGGGTCTATGAAAACAAGGAGGAAACCAGCTTAACCTTTATCTTGGAACAAGCACAGACAAAGAGGAGGGGAGGAAGAGCGTTGATTCACTGACCTAAGATAAGAAAGAGAAACACTGGCTAAATTTTGGGGATTTGTTAAATCTCTTTGTGTCTCTCTACAAGGAGACCTTCTTCTTCAGTATCTTCGTAATAGTCTGTCGTTTAGTGCCTCAACCTTGTCTATGAGCAATCTAGATGTGTTTTGCGTGTCTGAATCTGAGGTCATTGTTTTGAATGCTGTTTGCTTTTTTTTCCCTTCAAAACATTGTGTCCTCTCTTGTTTCTGTCATTACATCAACTCCTCTGCTGCTTGTTATTTCTCTGAGACCTTCAGTTGTTGCTACCAATACCTGCACTATCAAAACTCCTGCTCCTTCAGCTCCCTGGCTCAACAAAGGACTAACATTCCTGTCCAGTGTCAGACATCAGCCTCCGTTATTAACTCTGTAGCCTTTGTAAGAAGGAAGATAATGAGTCAACAGTGAATCACAGCACTGGACAAACATCTTTTTCGCATGTTACGCCTCTGTACCTCCCAGAGAGTGATGACGTCTTTTGTTGCCTTCAAAATAATTTTGTGTGGTGGGATTTTCAGCCTTGGAAGTGATACAGAATATGCTGTGTGTTCAAGTATTTTAAGCAGTGAAAACACTGTTGCTAGGTGACTCAAAAAATGTTTCGCCTCGGTCCTTTCTTATGAATGGCGAACGATTTCTTGTTGCCACATTTCAATGTTATTCTAGGAACAAGGACATCCAAATGACTTAACTGAAATAAATTCCTGTTCTTGAAAATGTCTCTTTTTTCCAACTGCTGCCTGCAGACCAACGACTAACAACCCGCTCTTCATGGAGCATTTGGGTGCTTGTGTTAACCTGGTGCTCCTGTGCTGCCAAGAAATGAAATTCACTAGGTTGTATTGGGACGTATTTCATGGGAAGTCGAGCGTGTCATATGATTGGCATTCAAGTGGTATAAGTAGTGAGAATGCTGTTGATATGTGACTGACAACTAGGATTGTGCTGGTCCCAAAGATATTCTCTTCCTGTTTCCTTTTCAAAAACGCATTAAATAATTTTGCATTTGCATTCACCAGAAAACCTTAACAAAAGGCAACTTCCATGGACTTTGACAATTTTTAAAAAGTCATCCTATGTCAGGAAATTTTCTGCTCATGAAGTCATGAATACTTAATGGGTCGCTCAAATTGAGTCTTAACACAGTGAAAAGGAAGACACTCAAAGGCACCATTTAGCATATTATTTCTTCACTTTTTGTTCCTCCTTGTCCAGATTCCTCAGCGTGGTGCCTCAAGGTCTCTACTGAATTATTCTACATATTGATTCATCCTGAGGTGTAAGATCTCTTTTCAGATGTTAAGCAGATAAGACAACTCCTCTGCCTCTAAAACATAAAGACCAGTGCAGCTTCAACGAGGACTCTTTTGAGGACAGGATATATTTGATGGTACGATTTATTTAGCAGGAAAACTGAGAGTGCCATTTAAGGACAGCTGCCCATTTAGGCATTATGCCGAATGCTTCGGTGAGACAATTGTGACATATTTTACACTGGCATGTACAAATCCATGCTCTGCATGCAACTGGTTCATACCGAGTCTAGTCGTTGCAGAGGCCACATTAGACATATTTTGGCTTATTTCCAGTGGATGTCAGTATGTTTAAGCTGTTTTTGAAGACCTATATTTGCGTATCGTTTGTCACCTGGCTGCTGTTGTTTAATGTCAAGGGGTTTCTATTTCCACACTCTCATCTTGAGCCAAGGACAGGCATTTTTAAACACAGAGGCAGTTCACTGTGCTTCACATAAGGAGATGAAATGCCTCAGAAAAACATTTAAAAACACAACCAGACCGGGTTAAAAATAAATTACTATAAAACTAAAGAAAATACACTACAGCTACACTCTGAAACAGACCTGTAAACGCTATCAACTGTTACACTCTATTTTTTCAGTTTTGATCTATCTGCCAACATTTAGGTTTCATATAATATTTATATTCAACATATAATGTTTTACTAAAGTTGATGACCTTTGCGAGTAAAAAGACAATAAGTATTTCATCAAATCACCTGTTCAACAAGCATGAACATGTAGAAAAGCAATATTTTCAAGTGCTTTGCCCACAGTGTCCCATCCACCGCCGGCATGTTTTACACAACCACAGCGTGCTGGTTATGCTAATAACACAAAAGCTGTCTTTAAGTAGCCTAACTGTTTATCTGAATTTGCCACATATCTTAAAATTTGGCAAATTCTTGTTAAGCCAGACAAACATACAAAACTTATGCATCCATGTGTATGACGATTATTCATGATAAAGGTTGAGGGCCTTGCAAATTATGGGAGTTTCCCAGGAGAAATAACAAAACGAGAGCACAGCGGAAGAGGGGGTGAAAACATGAGAGAAACCAGGGAAAAACAGGAGTGTTGGCAGGTCTCATTATATATTTAGATGTTTTGTTAGTATTATTCTGAAGTTCTACATGTTTTTTTTACAGTTTTATGAGGCTCAATCTAACAGTATGAGTATGAGTTTATTACGGCAATGAATAGGCAATCTTCTCCCAAGAAAAACAACATAATACACGTTTGAATGACATGCCATCTAATGGCCATAGTAATTATGAACCAGAGAAGTGGCGCAGTTCAGGTGACGATGAGATAAACTAAAACTTCTTCACTGGCAGGTGGTGCGTTGGGTGGATGGTTCAACCCAAACTTGCAAAAAGTGGACTTTGCTACACAAGCCTGTTGTTTGTTTCTATTTGCAATCGTAAGTGTCACATTTTCAACTGCCAGTTTTTTTAATAAACATAACTTCAATCATCCCCTAACCTTAACCCTGTGGTGTCTATTGTTGCCATGACAACAAAGGACACCTAACTCTAAAGAAGTAGTAACTTTAACCCACACCATGTTTCTCAAACTTTAACAATGCTAATTTTGACCCAAACCATGATCTTTCCTTAATCCTAACCAAATGGTTTTTGCGCCTAAACCTAACTAGACCTTAACCACAGCGTTGTCACATCATAAAACATAATTATTTTTTGACAGTGATTTGTAACAGTTTTGGACAGCATAGATAAATTATGCTGTCCTGCTGATTACTGCCGATTGAGGCACCATGTTAAAAAATGCTCTTATGTGTCGTTCTGGTGTGCATGGTCAAATGGCATATTTAGTTGTGTAATTTGGAGGACTTGTAAATTTGACTTGAATTGAGTGTTAAATACACTTCACAGCTGAATAAACCATGGTGCAGATCAGCATGGCCACAAGTGTTGCTCCTTGACCAAAACCTCTCCTTCAGAGCCTTTTCCCCTCCACACTATTCCTCTTACAGAGGGGCATTTTCAAATCTGTGCTGATGGATATCCATATCTTATCTTTTCAACACCTCTGGGTGATTTTCATCCAATGTTTTACCTGCTTCTCTTATGCTCCTGTCTGTATGACCCAGCAAATCAATGCTCATTCTTGGCCATTGACAGAGATCTGCTAATATCCAACTATTTACAGCACCGCAAGATAATGGGGCTCTTATTGTTAGGAAACAACAAACTAATAGCCTCACTGTGACATTCAGCAGGGTTTCACAGATAATAGGGCACATTCTGCTGTTTATTTAAAGTCTACACTTTTTTCTACCTCAATATATAATCAAATGGTTCAATAAAATAAAAATATTATTATTCTACTTTTTCTGCTCCACCAGAGCAATTATTGTTTTTTCCCTGAATCTTGGTAACTAGTATTTACATTTTCCTCTTGTTTTCACATTAATCTTGCAGTAAAAAAAGAATGGCATACTGTAAATATATGAATGGATTGGTGCATACCATAAATTAGCGTTACATATCTTATTTGTTCAGTTTAAACTTTGTTTTAGTTTACAATTCTTGAAGGGATATTTCGACATTTTTGGAAAAATATGTTTGTTAGCTCTCTTGCTAAGAGTTAAATGTGAAAATTGATATAATTCTCATGTCTGTAAGTTAAAGATGACAACAATTAGTAGCCGGTTAGCTTAGAGCACAAAGACCACGGATGTATTATAAGAACAAATATAAGACAAACACTGGAAATGGTGGGTACCGTCTAAAGGAAAAAAAAAATTGCCTACCAGGAACTCCAACGCTCACTAATTACCATGTTAAATTTCGTTTGTTTAATCTGTACAAAAAACCAAAGTGAAAAAACAGCAAGTTGTGGTTTCATGGGTGAGATTGGAGGCGGATTTTGTTACATTATCAGAGACAGATTAGCATTTCCCAGTAAAGCTACACTAACATGCTGCTGACTGTAGCTACATATTGTACAAACATGGGAGTGCCATCGATACTCTCATCTAACCCTGGGAAAGAAAGTGAAGTGATTCAAAGCAAATAAGCATACTCTTTAAAAGGAATGATTCTGTGTAAATCAAGATTAACTTTTAATTTAACATCCCCAATTTGTATTGATTACAGCAGGACTAATACACTATTTGGATGGCAGTCAAGATAAATGGATTACTTGAGTGTTTTTCTAGCCATGCTGGCTTACTGTCATTTTTCATTCTCAAGTTATTTGTCACAAAGTTTCTAAAGGTTTTAACAAAACTCTTTTACATATTTTTGTGAGTTTATATCCCACATCTCTAAATGTGGGTGTGCTCTTCCACCATTGTATATCTTGTGGGTGTTAAAAAGCCAATCCATCACTCTTAAACAGTCAGTAAAATGTGAAATGTCTATATCCACTAAGCCATTTGTGCATGCTAACGTGTGAACTTTTTTTTTTTCCCTCTGTGAGTGTTGCTGCACTCATACAGGCATTATCACCTCAGAGTGTCACACAGCAAATTAGAGACACAGGGAAATGTGACACTTCAAAGATGGAGGATGCACTTTAGACCCAACATGTATTGATTCTAGCATGACAGCTGTTGAGTACAAAGCTGATGGTAATAATCAAAAAAATCTAGTAATGCTTTGAATTGACTTGTGAAGTAAAGGTACACCAGCACAGACAATTTTGTGAGAGCTGATATAAGGTAGCATCTGTATTTGTTCAATTCTTTACATTAATTTTAGGTTCTGTTAAAGGTTATGGCTGGTGATTTCCTATATTTTTCTTTTTGTCAACAAATCTCATGTGCAGAGCCCAACAACAATGAACTGATCCTACTTGATTGATCCTAAGTATTGTGTGTGTACCGAAAGCCTGATATATTATTCCTCTGTGCTGTAGACCTCCACTGTTGTGCAAAAACTATTTAAAAACACGTCAGTGTGCCAAATTGTTGCACTGGGTGACACATTCCTTCGCCATGAAATGTTTGTGGCACGATAGTTTGTTTAGAAACGGCTCCAAAGACTAATAATAACAATCATGTTTTCAGTTCTCTGGAGAATAGTTCCATGTAAGGCAGACGCCACTGTGCATGCACAGGAACGCGGTTTCGTTTACAGCGCTTTGTTTCCACTAGCTACTGTAACTCAATGCAATCTGTCAATGGTCTTCTGAAAAAATGAAGCATGTTCCTGGGGCTTACTTTCCGTAGTCTAAGACAGCTCTGCATCCGCTGCAGCGGTTGCTATAAAAAATTTCAACCTTTGTTATTTAGTTATTTAAGTTCAACATTTTCATTGTGCACACAGAAAAAAACTACAGCCCTCATTAAAATATCCATAAAACTCCCCAATGCTTTCTTCTAAAGTCATTTTTCAACTTTCTAGTTGTAATCTTTGCTGTGTAAAGACGTTTGCGTTTGCTCCTCTCCGCCCTGCTGTTATTACAGACATGTATGGCGACCCCTCCACTCACATGGACTCGTCCTCTGTCAAGCCGATACGTTTAGCCTGCAAACGTCTAGGACTTATGGGAAATGATGTTCATTAAAGCACACTAAGAAACATAAACATCGAATAAACCATGATATTAGATGGTTTTTCAGAAAACTCCCGTCCTATCAGCAGAGTTACAAATGTCAGTGGGATTTTTAATGAGGTTTAATGATCACTGAGATATTCAGACTTTTCATCTAGCACTGCTAGCAGTTGACATTTTGACTTGTTTCTTGATTTGATATTTTACCTTCATTATTGGGGTTTGTGGATTTAGCAGTTTGAACTGTGATAGTGATTTGCATTAGACACATATCAGTATCAGCAAAGAAATTTGTCTAGCTGATCACTCTCCTGTTTACAGTTGTTATACTTCAGTAGCAATTTGAACTTTAATAAGAGCAAGTTCTTCTGTGAGATGGAGATAGTTCATGTAGCCTAACCGGGAGCCATGAGAGCACCAAAACATTGTGCTGGACATTGAAATAAACACTTTCCTCTTATTCAATTAATTTTTTTGTGCCCCCAAGAATGAATACACAAATTAATATTCATAGTCCTGAGACCTTTATTTCCCACTGAGGCAGAACTGAATGATAGATGACGACTACCTTGAGTTGCCATGTATCGTTAAGCCAAATTGTCGATGGACAGTGGAACAACCAATGGCAGTTTCTTTATTTTGTATGTTTGGTGTGATTTGTGTTTGACAGTGATTAATGGTCCAAGCAAACATTGAAACATTTGCATTTATAGTGCAGTTTGTATTACCAGAGCAACTGGTCAGTAGAATTTAAGCAGATGGCACTTTTTAGGACCATCCCTGCATATTTTCCTACATTTATTCACCAAATTATTCAAAATTTGAAAAAAATATAACCAGTTCTTTATAAAAATTAACTTCAAGTATGGTTTAAGGACATAAATATGGTTATTTTTTATGGAAAAAAATGTAATCAGCTCCGTTGATTATGGAAGTAGTTGATAAAATGAAGAATATACTATTTAATGCATAATACATATTTCATTTTAAAGATGCTCACAGTTGGCAATCTAGTAATACTTTTGTTTAACTTGTCAGCCATTAAACCTTAATAGCTGAGCTGTTTGGAGTCCAGATACTGGCTCAGAGATCCTACTAAAATGAGGCAGTATGTGTTATCAAAAGTAATAAAAGACTATATTTGATTTTTTTTTTTCTACAGCAGGGTTTCGTTCATTTTGGAACTGAAGTCAGAATCACCTTGAAAATTGCCACTGAAAGGCTTTCAGATTGAGAGTGTCAAATATAAATGAATCATATAATTTTCCTCGATTGTCAGCAGCAGTTTCAGCAGGTTTTTGATTCGATGTAGCTCAAAGTCCAGACATGCATTTCTCCAGCTTACATCTCACCTTGCCACCATACAGAAAGTTTTAGGTTTTATTTACAAGTAGTGAGAAATAGAATCAGATTAAAGAGCAGCAGAGCTTTGCAGAACATATGTTTAGCTTCTGAAATGTACTCAGACAGCAGGGTGTTTTTCATGTGACATCATCCGGAAAATGTGCAAAATGAAGGCAAAATTATGTGACCTTTTTGTCAGACAAGGTGTCGTAGGCGTCTTCAAATGAAAGCAAATGTCATTTTGGAATTAAAATCTTTACTCTCTGCTGCTTCACTTTAATTCACTCTGAATGTACAAACTATTGGTGACCTTTTGCTATTGCTGTTTCAGCCTTTTTTGCAAATCCACATCTCAGTCATCCTTTAGATTAAATAAATCATCTGCTTGTCTTCATCTATCTACAACATGGAAAATCAATGAACAATTATAGCTTTTACCTGGATTCACCTCATCACTGTGCTTCATGAAAGGAGGATTTTAATTTGTTTTGCGAATCATTCTATGCACAAAATATCAAAAGAGTAAAAGACTTAGCCAATTTTCAGCTGGATAGTGAGTGTTGTGTTGTCTCAGGTGCAAAGTGAAATACTTTACTGAATTTACTGGATGCCTCGGTTCTCTGCCGCCCTGCCCACCAACATTATCACACCCATTACAGCTCAAGAGGCCTGTTCCACACAACTGAGTGCAGGTTGGAAATAACTGGTTAGTATGCCAGTTTTTCCACACAAAAAGCGCCAGAAACAGTTGTGTAAATAAGGAAAAAATAGACTTGAGAGAGAAGTTCAAACCCTAATGAATATTTACAGTAATCACCCTTTTAATTGGATTCATATTTTTATTTGATCAAGTGCAGATGTTATAGTACATAATTCTTGATGTTATCCAGACTTACATCTGCAGTAGACCCTGACTGACACATTGGCACAGTCAGTATTATCAGATGATTTTATACCATTACAGATATGTCTGTTCTGGTACATGACAAGAAATTGCAGTTCAGGAAAACAGAAAAATAAAAAAATATGTTTGAGATCATTTAGAAAGTGTCTCCAATACATACTTTGTCCAGTGAGTTTATTCTTTTATTGTAAAATGTCTTAGTTCATTTCAATATTCTTTAATAACTAAATCTGATAGATCCTTAGTAAGAGCAAATGTTTGTTATATGTTCATGCTGACAAAACAAAACGGCCAATATATTGTTTTTGGATTTTTAACCCTCAAAAATTCAGTCTTCAATCTAACAGACTTGTAGAGGTTAACAGGAGGGATGGCAGGACAATGTACTGCACGGGGCAGAGACACTGCTCTGCATGGCACATGCAAACAATCAATGTCTTCATTTTGTGATGGAAGAGGGCAATTCAGGCTTAAAATTTTGCCAGGAATATTATCATCTTTGTGCCTTGACTCCAGGTAAAGTTGCTGTGCTTTCGGGTGCTTTTCTGTCCCCCTCCTTTGTGCCGTTCTGCAATATTCTGCAGTGTGGCAATAAATCTGTTGAAAAGACTGAAGCTCGCCACCCAGACTACAAATGAATGTGAGTCCGGGAGCCTGAAAGATGACTTCACATCTGCTTTAGTCGATGTTTTCATTCGGTGGATTTAGCTTACTGTACCACTTCCAAAGACCTCTGAAAAGTTTTTTTTGGTCAGGAAGGTGGAGGATGTTGCTTTAATGAGACTGATGCTGGGCGTGAGTGTGTGCAGCAAACTTGCACATCCATGAAAGTGTGCTTGGTTGATAGAGGATTGTATTGAAGATAAAATAGGAGAGAAGATGAAGGAGAATTCACAAACATCATCCCAGCATGATGCTCAAATTCAGTAGCAGCAATGTTAGAAAACGTGACCTTTCCCCAACTGAGCAGCATTTCTAGATCCCAACCTCCTGCTGCACATGCAGTTCATTGCTGGCATATGATAACATTTTGTTGTAATTGGCTACGTTTACATGCGCAGAGCAATTTGGCTGTCGGTCACATTGTGGTTAAGGTCTCATTTGGGTTAAGCTGTTTACATGGACCTTTGATGCTCCATAAATGAATAAACCATGAATAAATCCCATGAATAAACCAAATAACAGACTATTTCTGGTGCCCCTTTGACAAGATGGTTCACCTGCAATTAAGTTCAAACACAGTAATATGTCTTTGGCAGAGAAAAGAGCAGGTTATTTCTAAAGCAGGAGAAAGAAATGATAATCTGTGTATTTTCTGAATGTTCTTTCCGTGCAACCTATGTTTTAGCAATAATAGTCTTTTTTGATGTTGCTGCTTGAAACTGACCTTACATACGTCGGTCAATCAGTCCACCACTTTGGTTCAGACTGAAATATCTCAACATGGATTGCCATGAACTTTGGTACAGACATTTATGTTACCCTCATAGTGAATTGTATTAAATTGGTTGACCCCCTGACTTATCATTTAGCACCATCATCAGACCGAAATTTGACGACTACTTTGGTTTGCGACAAAACACCTGAGTGCAAAATTAGTGGTATTCCCATCAGCCTCAGCTGTATTTGTGTGCTATTTAGCAGTTGTTCTAACAGAAACACGGTAAACATGACCTGTTCAACATCATTGTTACTGTGAGCATTCTGGGACTGGAATGAAAGAGCACATTACACCTGTTTTCAAGTCCTTATACTCAGTTCCTGTTTTGATTTTTAAAATGATTTTACTTGTTTTTTATGGTTTTGCACAAGCCTACTTGTCTGACATGCTTACGATGTATAAACCAGGACAACCCCTCAGGTCCTCTGGCACAAATCTTTTCGTTGTTTGTAAGTGCAAGACAAAAACTTTTGGTGAAGCAGCTTTTAGTTTTTATTTTCCCAGCTGTTGTAGCTCCTATTTGATTTAATCTGTTTAATTGGTTTTATAACATTTTAATCTTTTTTGTCTGCATTAGTCTCATTGTTTTTACTGTTCACATTTGTTCTGTCTTATCATCAGCTTGTCAGTCATCTGTACAGCACCTTGAATTGCACCATCCTGTACAAAAGGTGCTATACAAATAAAGTTTGATTGATGCTAGCATGCTGACATTAGCACATAGCTGCCTATTCAGCCTGGCAGTAGCCCCTTTAAATCAAATGTACCCAATAACATAATGTTGTGTGCATATAAATGTTTCCTCTACTGCATGTGATTCTTTGACTCAAGCATGTTCTTTTCTGTTCACTGCTGAATGAGTGACAAGATAGGAATCAGAACGTCAGTAGCTGTATGAGCCAAGTGCTTTTCGGCAGGCACAGATAATAACTCACAAGTTAATAATGGCACACATTACCGAGAGTGCATCATACAGCAGTCTGTGGAGTTTGAGGTTTTCTAGTGGCTTTGCAGTGACCTAACAAGCCTGTATAGGAGGACAGTGACAATGTCACAATATTTCTCACAGCAGTACATGGACCAATTTTAAACTAACTTGGTGAATAGATGAAAGAGAAATTTACTGACTGGGTGGCTGTGACCTCTTTATGTCTCCATCTCCAGGTAACCTCTCTAAAACCTGCACAGCAGAGGGCTGGACGGAGATGCATCCTATTGACATCGCCCTGAACTGTGGGTACAATGTCAACAGCACTAGTGATGATGTGAGTAAACCACCACAGTCTATAAGAGGCATCAGAATAGATACATATTGGTCCTGTAGTGAATCAACTCAGCAACACAGTGGGACACCATCTTGAGAGCCAGTGGGCAGGAAGAATTGAATGAGAACATCTTTTCTTTTCTCTGTGGGTGGGTGTTGTCAGGCTCTGTCTGGAAAATGGCTCTGATTGTTGGTTTCATGACTCAAGTGTTTACCTCGCATTTGGTCTATGTCTTCATTCAATCTAATTTGTGGTTTCTTTGTCTTATGAAGTGCCCCAAGCACCCAGGTACATAACACAACTGAATGTGCAGATTAACAGATTAACACAAATTAATTGTGTGTCCATGTTAGAGCTTTAAGTGATGTCATTTAAAAAATAATTGTTATACTGTTGGTACAATAGAATGAACGTCAAATTTCTCTAGACATTTTTTAGAAATACCAGGAAAAAATTTAATGAAGGAAACTGTTCTGTTCCTGCTGAGTTTTATCAAAGGAATATATTTTTAGGAAATTTGCTTATTTGCTTTCTTGCAGAGAGTTACATAAGAAGAGCGATACCACTCTTGTGTGCGTGTTAAGTATGGAGATGGAGCCAGCAGGCAATTAACTTAGCTTAGCTTTGCATAAAACTCAAGGGGAAACAGCTATCCTGGCTTTGCCCAAAGCTCAAAAGTACACCTAATAGCACCTCTAAATCTCACTGATTAACATTTTGTATCTATTTGTTTCATCCGTACACAAACAGAAATGTAAAAAATATTGTTACCTGGATGTAACTGCGGTTCTATGAGTCAGTCCCTCCAGGAAATTGCGATTTTGCAATCACAATAATTTACGCAAATTCAAGAAATCTCTGCAATCTCTAGCAATTTTGCTAAATATTAAACAACTTTTCGATGTGAAATGGCCAAATCAATAGACCACTTGTGATTTGGACCAATTGTTGCATTTTATGTCATGGTAACTTACATCATCGCAGCTCATTCAGCAAGGATTCAGGTGTACATCCAGGTAGAAGATGGACAAATCTCACCTGCCAACAAAAATGATGCCATAGACTGAGCAAAACAAATTCCCAAATGTTCCCAAATGAGGTTTGTATTCAGTTAGTCAGAAGAATACAAGTTGATGTGTTGTTCACAGCAAAGATGAAAATAATCTACCTCCAACATAAAGATGGGCACTTTGGAAATGAAACTATATTTTTATTTTAATGGATTTATTTTAATAGCACTATTGACTGATTTTATTTGGTGCTAATGTTGAGGTGAAAGTTTATTCAATGAAGGCTTATAAATGGAACTCAAGTACAGTATTTTCTTTTTTATATAACTTTGAGCTCATGGTTTTCATTTCAAATTTCATTGTACCTGAGTATAATGACAATAAAGATCATTCTGAGTCTTCTGATTCTGCATCTCATAGAGAGAAGAAAGATAGCTCTTAATACACACAAAATCAACAAAAGCATGACAGCAATCAACAAATCAACAAATAGGATGACGGCACATTAAACAAATGGCTTCATAACACAATGTCAGAATAGATGAAGTGTGGATATTATGTACAGAGCCTATGATAAGCAGGAGCAGCTCTTACACTAAGCATAATATTGACAAATAAGACAACAAACAATGTGAAAACACTTAACTGTTCTGGTGTTCGCAAGTTTGATTTGAATAAATGGTATTTGGCACAGTTTGTTATGTGATGCAATAAGTTGTTCCAATCCTGAGAGGCTCTGACAGAAAAAGCAGATTGGCCAAAAGTACTTTGTCTTCTAGGAGTAAGACAATTTCCTCTAGTTGTTGCTCAAGTAGTCGGTTTGTTTTTAATGTGATGTAAGTACAGAGTGGTGGAGAAGCTATGTTGTGTGATACCAGCTTAATAAATTGTGGTTTTTCAAAATATTGCAATGATAGTATCCTTGTGGCTTCTTGTCTAGGGTTTTTAATGTTTGTTTGTACAGGTATTCTATTGGCTTTACTGTGGTTTTATTGACGTGCCCCCAACGTATCAGACAGTACGTGATGTGTGGGAGGATCATTGTATTCTTGAACATTTTAGCTTCATTAGTGGTCATGCAGTTCCTTGTGAATTTGAAATTAGCTAGATTAAATCTAACATTCCTGCAACTTTTTTTTACATGTGACGTGAAAGACAGATTTGAGTCAACAGTGATGCCAAGGTGTTTAAATTCAGACACAATCTGTAGTTTTTTTTGCCAGATACTATGATATCTGGATCCGGTGATGAGGTTGGTGTTTTTGTGAAGAACATGCTGACTGTTTTTGTGGTGTTAAACTGAAGGTAGGATTGAACAAGCCATTTAGTAACTTGTACCATAACAGCAGACAGTTTTGATTCAGCTTAATCTTCGTTTTTGCCATACACATAGACAACCGTATCATCTGCGTACATCTGGACATTGATATCAGAACAAACTGTTGGTAGATCATCTATGTACAAGAGTGGGTCTTAAATAGACTGGTAGAGGACTTGATGAAGCTGATTGTTGGTTGTATACCCTCACACATTGGGTTCTGTCTGCTAGGTATAATTTCATAAAGTTGAGTGCATTATGGGAGAAGTTGAACCTGGAGAGCTTAGTTATAAGGACATTATGGTTAATGTTATCAAAGGCTTTCCATAGATCCAGAAACACATCTCCAACAACACCACCCCTGTCTATCATTGATTTAATGTTTTCTACAAAGTAAGAGTTGGCTGTCTCAGTAGAGTGTTTTGCTCTAAAGCCAGACTACATAAGGTGTAAGGAGAAGGGCTGTTGTTGAGATGGAAGATGAGCTGTTCAGACACTCATTTCTCAGCAATCTTAGAGATGACAGGCAATTTTAAAATATCACATTATTTTCCTTTGCTTGCAATTTTTCCCAATTCTCAAAATTTTACCACAGAAAGAGCACATAAAACATTGCAAATTTCAAGCATTTTTGGCTGCAATAATCACAAAAAGAACTCTACGAAATCCTGGAGGGACAGATGAGTACTTTTTCGCAGTTTAAGTAGGAGTTACATACAGTAGGATACAGTTTATCCATCACTCCACTATGTTCATCAAGAAATAATCACACTTTATCCCCATAAAACTACAACTCCTTTTTTACATTTCTGTTTGTGTGCAGAATAAACAAACCCAATGAAATATTATTAATTACATTAATCAGTGAGCTAGAGGTGCTAGTAGGTGTATGTTTGAACTACAGAAACAGCCAGATTAGCTGTTTCACCATGCTAAAATAACTCTAAGCTAAGCTAATCACCTGATGGCTCTAGCTTCATATTTTAATGCAAATGCTGATGTTTTCTCAACTTGGGGGCAGTGGAATCCAACTGTAAACACTATATTGACATATAATCAGCTTTTATGTTTATATGGTTTATATGGCAAGCAGTTGCTTATTTACACATGCAGCAGCTGCGTAACGACATTACAATTTATTTGGAGTTGTGTTTCTGTCCACTGGATGGATGTAAGTCCAATATTCACTCTCCTTCTTGCTCTATGTGGGAAAAATCTGAGCAAGTAGTGTACGGCAGGTTTTTAGACCTTTTCTGCTGAAAATAGCTCCCTGCTGCGTCCAAAAATGACACTGATGAGAGCAGTGAAAGTGAACCAAAATACTACAGTTGCACAGCAAAGAGCTGAAAGTCAATGAAAAGCTCTGTACAGTTTGTACTACAAACAACCTCACATTACACATAGTCATTTCATCATTTTAAAGCACAGACATGGTAGTGGTATTGCTCTTAACCTTCTGCAAGAAAGTGAATCAGAATATTTCTCAAAAAGTTGAACTATTCCTTTAAACCCGTATAAAGAATTAATCACCTAAAAAGCAAATATCTTCTGACTACTGGTACATTGAAAATGAATTACCCAATAAGTCAACATCTATCTTTGTACAACACATTTGATTTTCATTGACAAGGCCAGATCAGTTAATTCCTGCTTCTATTATCAGGCATTATGAGTCATTTAGAAGTTATTCATGTTGCCTTCATGGTAAGAAAGGGAATAAATATATGTTGGTTTTATTTAGTTTAGATTTAATGCAGAGAGAACTAATCTTGTCTGTGTGTCTGCGCTGATGAAGGTGGAGCTTTGTGAGAAGTGAACGTGCACTACAGAGTGGTAAAAGCTTTCTTGGTGGGCACTCTGCTCTCTGAGTCAGCCTCATTAGTATGCCACATAGGAAGTCAGGAGGGACCAGTCTGGTGAAGTACTCTAAAAGGAATTCGATGTCAGTCTTTCTGCATACTTCATACCTCAGTGTGCCACAGGATGCAGAGCTCTTAATCTCATTTTCATCAAGCACAAAACATACACTGCCATGACAGTGACATTGTGAGGCTGCTCTGAAAGGCTCTACATGTTCATGTGACAGTGCTGTCTAAAATCCAGCTACCACTATTACCACGAGATTGTGGTTCAAGAAAGTCTGTACTTGAGCTCATTTGTTGTTTTCTTGTGCACTAAATCATAAATTGAACCTGACAGGTGAACCTCCTTACTCTGTGTAGTTGTTCACAGCAGGAATTGGCTTACTCGTAGAAGATTACAATGATGTTTCATGGTAATGAAGAAAGACGTTGTATAAAATAATACAAAGCCATGTCTGTATGCGACTCCTCATCACAGGTTGCATATCTGTGATCTCTAAGAAGTTGAAGTAACTTGATTCTTTTGAAGCATTTTTAGAAACCTGTAAAACTATACAGTATTACACTGTAAAAAAAAAAGGCAAAGACAGCACAATTTGACACAACAATTTCACCTCAATGTCCACATTAAAGGTGTTCTTGAGCTCTCAGTCATATTACATGATCTTCATCTGCTGTCACAAAATTGTAGATATTCAAATTTCCATTTTCCCCTGAGCACTTTAAGGACCACTTATCCATGTGGGCTTAAAAGTGATTCTCTCTTGACCTTGGAAACAGCAGTTGACAAAACAATCTCACCTCAAGGTCCATTTAGTAGCTGTTGTGGGGCTTTCGATCATATCACAGATAATCAACAGCAGATACGGCAGTTCTAGTTTTTTGGGGTTGCTACCTTGTTAAGCATCTCATGACTCATTGAGGCCCCTTAACACTGTGCAATTTTGGGCTGTCTGAGACAAAAGTTAACAATTATAAGAGAAATGTGCTAAAATCTTTGGTTGTCAATCCAAAGTGGTGGTCCTAGACCACACTGTGAGACTTGTCCACCGACGACCGATTTGGCTGCAGCAAAATTCTGACACTGTCAAAAATTTAAGACCAAATTCTGACAATGTGACTGCTGTTACAACTTACATCTATTTCTAAAGCTATTTCTTTTTGTCTATTTCTGATGTGTTTAGTGAAGCATAATCTGAGCAGATAGCTGTTTAAGTCACACAAATATCCCACTGTATATATGTTTTGAACTTATTAACAGTATCTACATTGAATAGTCAAGGCTCCCAGTCTGTCTGTGAGCTTGTTTCACTATAGGCTGATTCTCCTCACTCGCTACAGTGGGCAGGGAAATAAAATCAATGAATCAATCAATACAAACACTGTCAATTTCTTCCCGTGGAGCTGACATGAAAACTATATTGGTTCAGTAAATTCTTGCTGTCAGTCAGCCTGGTGAAGGTAGTTTGGCCCGACTCGTTCCTCTCAGCTCCCCAGGAGCTGCAGCTGACAGACGGCTGCTTCTGTGGACAGAGACGCTGAACGCATGTCGGAGATCATCATCACTGTATGATGATGAATCCATCATTTTTTCCTGAAGAATGAGCTGTCGAAAACTGCTGAAAATGACAGTGCATGAAAATAGAACAGGGTTTGAAGATGTGGGGCCATGTTATTTGATGGTGAGACAATGAAATACGATCCAGGGAGTCGAGTTGGAATTAGATTAATTGCGTTTAAGGACTTATCAGAGGCCAAAACACTGCAAAGCAGTTTGTAATACTCACAGACAGGATTTTACAACTCTGGAAAGTTATCGCGGCGATAAATGTTTTATCTTTTGTTGTGACAACTGCAAAGTAAACAGTCGAATACAGCGTTCTTGTTACCAAGAAGTCCAACAGGAATGTGTGCTTGCATGTATGTGACTGGCCAACGCAGCGCCGATTCAACTTTATGCTGAACGACTTCTGAGTTTTTGTTGCACACAGCCACACACTGAATAACAGGGCTGCATTTTTTCACGCTCTGCCGGTTTCGGTCTGAAGCCAGCCTAAAGACGGCCTTTAGATTCATCTGGTTCTGACCCCAGCCATGGGGTCCTGGGGTCCTTTCTGGAAACTACCAGAGACAAATCATTTCATTTATTAGTTATTTGATAAATGTGTTGTTTTTTTTACTGTGACTTGTATTTATATTTCTCTGCAGGGAAAGTTTTTTTGGCAAGTGAAGATTGGATACACCATTGGCCACAGTGTCTCCCTCATCTCGCTAACCACAGCTATTGTGATCCTCTGCATATTCAGGTATATACACAGTAAAACCTAACACACACTTACCACAAGATTGCCCATGTGCCTGCCAATATTAATATTTGTTTGAAAAAGTTTTTATCCTTGCCAGCAGTCAAGAATCTGCTCTATTGACTTCTATTATAATTCCTTATTGAGTAGATAAGTCAATTTCCTGGGTTCATGTGGTCAGTTATTTAGAAAAAGGATTAAATAAAGAAGAAAATGAAACAATCACCACTGCAGGACCCCTGGGTGAAGCATTAGTATGAGCAATTTACTGTAAAGCACATTGACATTGTGTGATTATTCCTGCTGGGCAACGTGATATAGGGAACATCAACATCGTTCCAGTGTCACACATCAAACACTTATCAGTGCAGCTTCACACCCAAGCAGAGATAGAAGTCTTATGTTTAAATATGGGAGACAGGGGGACGCATACAAACATTTTCAGAATAGAACAATGTCAGTCAAACTCGATGATCTTTCGGGGGTCTTGATCTTTTGATGGCACATATCTGCAGCAGTTTGGAGATTATACGTCTGAAATGTGAAGTGTGGTGGGATAAAAATACTGATATGTTTCCTATCTGACAAGTCAGGGGATGATTGTAAGCTTCTCAGAGACAATAATAGTTTTAAAATCAAGGATGACTGAGAGCACAGCCTTGGATTGCACCGTCTTCACACTAAAGGACAATAACTGGGCTATATATGTACTGTATGTATGTGGATGACTTGCATAAAAGCACTCACGAATATTACTAGGAAATAATAATGATAAAAAACCTTTTCTTATGTCTAATTATATCATATTTATTCTTTTATACTCTTTTTTTCACTGATCACACTGCAAATAAGCAATTTCCTCAAATGCAAAAAATCCCCATGAGTGCAGTAGCTGTGAAATTTTTACATCATTCTTCCTCTCCTCAAATTCACAGTCAAAGTGATATGATGCAACAGGTGGTTTCTTTCTTTCATCCAATCATACATACTCTACTGTATACCCTCTAACTCTTGTTCAGGGCCGCAGGGATGGAGTGAAATTTCCTTGATTTCTCTCATCGCAGGAAATTGCTTTTTCCTGTATAGTCCGTCACTGCCACTGCTGTGTGTGCTACTGAATTAGTCACTGATCAAACCTGTGCTAGGTGTGAAAGTGTGTCCACCTTAGAGTTTTGTTTGCTCCCATGCATCCAACGCCACCAGGCAGGTCAAGGTCAGGATTATTAAAAAAAAAAAAGTGTGAAATCATGGCAGCTAGCAGTTTGGAGCCAGAGGGCGAGTTGTGACAGGGGCAGTGGGTGGCGAGTGTAGCTGGTGGAGGGCTATCTGTGCGGACTGGTGATTAAAGATACCACAGATTATAAGAAAGCACAAGTATGACTGTCTGTCATGTTTGTGCTTTCAGAGATTTTTTTCTTTGTATGGAGCCCTGAAAATCTTAAAATGATCTTGAAAACAGGAAATTATACTTGCAGTAAATTTATTTATTATAAGCCAAAATACACACACACACACACACACACACAATGATTACACATGAGGCGTTTAAGATAAGATCAAACAAAATAATCCTTTATTAATCCCACAGAGGGGAAATTTGCAGTGTTACAGCAGCAAAGGGAGTAGTGCAATAGCAAGAAGCATCAGTAAAAAAGCAACATATAATAAATAAGTAAATAAATAAACAGACTCAACGGTTGAATTCACATTATTGCACATAGAAAATATTGATATTGCACATGAGTGAATTTGTCAGTTTTGGTGTGTGCAGTCTACTGGGAGCACTGTTGATTGTAAAAGTCTGACA
This sequence comes from Thunnus maccoyii, assembly GCF_910596095.1. Taxonomy (NCBI): domain Eukaryota; kingdom Metazoa; phylum Chordata; class Actinopteri; order Scombriformes; family Scombridae; genus Thunnus; species Thunnus maccoyii. The sequence continues at coordinate 12,445,336 of NC_056553.1, read as the reverse complement.
GCAGCAGGAAGGAAGGACCTGCGGTATCTCTGCTTCACACACCACAGGTGAAGCAGCCTGTCGCTGAAGGAGCTGCCCGGTGCTGTCATAGTGTCCTGCATAGGGTGGGACATGTTCTCCATCAGGGGTGATAGCTTAGCCATCATTCTCCTTTCTCCCACCACCTCCGCTGAGTCGAGGGGCCATCCCAGGACAGAATTGGTCTTTGTAACCAGCCTGTTCAGTCTGTTCCTGTGAGCAGTCGAGATACTGCTGTCCCAGCAGACCACTCCATAGAAGATGGCTGGTCACTTATCAATTTCATTCTGCCAAGTATCCCCCTCTCTCAGTATCTGCCCAACCAGTTAGATTTGATTCAGGCAGAAAAATGCTGTAAATGTCTTAAATTGACCCCGAGTATTGCTTATGAGGTTAAACAGCTCATTCTAATGTCAGATGTGAACCAAGTATTAAGAAAATATACTTAAATCAGCTATAATCAATAATTTTTATAATAACAATGTATCGAATAACAATGTGTAATGTGAGAGGCATCACTCGTAATGATGAACCTATAGAGAATTATCAGTGACTCTCGCTCTCCTCGGCTTTACTGAGCTTTATAGTGAGTTTTTAGCTCATTGTTTAGCTGTCCGGCTACAACTTTACTCTTTTGGTTCACTCTCACCGCTCTTATAATGTCATTTTCAGCCACATGCAGGCAGCTGTTTTCAGAAAAAAAGCTCCAAAACCCACTGTAAACGACCTACTCGGCACCAAACAGAAGAACAGACACGATAAGCGACTAGCTGGTGACCATAGTGGAACATTTAGCTGCTAAAGAGTCAGATATTTCCCTCAGGAGTTGATAGAGCTCAAAAAGAGAGCTAAAGGAGGTTTAATATTGGATTTACATTCATCAAGCAGCCAGAAACATAACTCCAAATGAATGATAATGTTGCTCCACAACTGCTGGGTGTGTAAATAAGCAACTGTTTACTAACAAGTTCACCATATAAACTTAAAAGGTCAGAGTTGTGTTCATAATATGATTCCTCTGCTTCCAAGTGGCCAAAAAATCAGTTAATTCAGGTTTTAGTAAAAGTAGCAACACAACATAAATTCATAATTATAAGGGGAAAAATCCTGTGCTCAAATTTTTACCTACAGTAAGTACAAAAGTACATGAAAATGTGCAATTATCAAAAGTACTGATATATTATTATAATATTAGGTCATTATGACTGATGCATAACGATATAAGCAGCATTTTAATGTTATAGCTGGTTGAGCTGGAGCTAATTTTGACTACTTTATGCTCTTTTAAATTTTAATCTATTACAAGATCTCCATAATAACTACAGTTGTCAAATAAATGTAGTGTAGTACTTAGGTAAAGTACTGTTACCTCAATGATGTACCGTATTATCTTAATGTAGTCTCAAACAACAGCATTACAAACATGTGGCTCTATAATCAATTTACTGGCTACTTAGGAAAAAATATACTGAGATGACCAACAATATTAGTCCAGCAGAGAAGCCATTTAGTGTCCACTTCTTCAGTCTTCAATGATGATTAATGACGCTCATCTGTCATATCCGTGGGTGGCGAGGGACGCTGCGGTGGGTTGTAGTGAGGGCCTTCAGTGGGGGTAAGTTAGTGGGACGGGGAGCATCTAGCACAAATCACAAGTAGGAGGAAAAGCTGACAAAGTGCTTTTTTTCCCCTTCAACGGGAAATTGTACATCTAGTAAATGTATTGATTATAAGCCAAAATGGAAAATAATCTCTGTTGTTGTGCTGAAAATTACAGTCTGTGTTATAAATATTTTTGCATCTTCACATTGGCAGCACAGTGATGGAGACGGAGATTAGATCTCACATTTGCCCCCAAAACACAAAAACAAATCATTGCACATGTAGTATTTCATCACCGTCATCCCGCCGAGCCTTCCCATCTCTCACTGTGATTTCATTCAGGCACAAAAAAAATGCTCTAAATGTCTGAAATTGGTTATAAATACTTCCTTTTACATCATAATAGCGGCTGAAGAAAACAGCAGACAGTACATTTAATGAAATAACAGTCGCAGTTTGTAAAATTTGTATAACAACAAATTACAATTGGAGGTTTAACTAGCTGTGACAAAATGTGCTCTCCTGGCTCTGAGATAAGGTTAGATGAAACTTTAATGATTCCCATGGGGACATTAAGTGATTGGGCATGTGCTGAATCACCGCTGAATATTCCCCTGCACTGGAAACAATCATCGCCAGGCATAAACAAATGATCGTAGCTAATGGGAGCCTTGACACAACTACAGACATTTGTGAACCGTCTCTCTCCCCTAACCATTTAATCTTCTCAAGTATGATAATGTAATCAGGAAGTCGAGAAGTATTCACAAATTGATGCTTCAGAATTTCAAGAGTTTTTCTGATTAGTCATTTGGAAATTCACCTCTCTTGCTCTCTTTATTGCTGAAATGTGTTTGAAGCGCAGAAGCAGAGCCACCCACGCAGTGACGAAAGGAACAAAGAAGCTTAATTATGAGTTAATTCAGTCTGTAATCTGCTGTCGTTTTAGTTATTAACTCCAAGGACATTGGATAATTAGCATGAAGACCGCCTTTATCGAATTTAAGTGTGTGTGTGTTACGTCTTTGTCTTAATCTGTATTCTTCTTTTCCTTTCTGCGTGTCCCAGGAAGCTCCACTGCACGAGGAACTACATCCACATGCATCTGTTTGTGTCATTTATCCTGAAGGCCATCGCTGTGTTCATCAAAGACGTGGTCCTCTATGAGGTCGGGGAAGTGGACAACTGCTCCTCAGGCTCTGTGAGTTAATTGTCCAAGACTCTGCTGTTTACTGTGGGTATTATAGAGATGAATGGCTCCGGGTTTCAATGGAGGAGGGATGCCGGGATGTCCTTGAACCTTAAAGAAGTCAAACTCTGTAAGGAGCCCAGCAGGGGAACATGACACTCAGGGTGTGCAGAACTGTTCGGCTAATTATCCACATTAAACCACCTAATTGGAGATCCCCTAGGCTCTAATGGATGAAAAGATAGATTTCAGTAGTGCTGATGTTTGTCAGGAGACGAGGAGGGAACGTAAGTGAAAAAAAAACACCACCTCTCCCAGTGATACAAGGACAAAATTATGTCAAGATTTGTATTATTAGATTATATTTTTACAGGACATGCAACATCAAGATTGTATGCAAGGTATTCTGAAAATACTCCAGTTTTATTATTCTGTTAAATTAGTAGTTATAATGTTTTATTTGTGATAAAAATACTGGATATTGTTTAAAATACTGTACATTTGAGACCAATCGGATATTTATATTTTAGAATTTAAAATAATCTGATAACAATACAATATATAGGTTTTTTTGCAGCTGCCAGAGTCTTAACCAAAATAAGTAAAAGAGAGACAATCACACCCATCTTAGTATCTTTAAATTGCTCCCTGTCTTATTTTAGAATCAATTTTATATTTTTATCACTACTTTACAAGACCCTGAATGGTTTATCATCCCCAACTTAATATACCAACTGTGAAGACAAACAAAGTATGGCGGCAGTTTTTTTATTTCTTAATTCTATGGACAAGACAATGTGGAATAACCAACCCATAAATATCTGACATGCAACATCTGACTTATCTTTTAATCTTGCTTTTGGGTAGATTTTTGCTTTGCTACTTTATCAAATCCTACTGAAATGTGTTATTATATTTTAAATCGCTTGTATGCAACTTTTTTTAAAACTTTGAGCTGCAACTTATGTATAAAAGGTGCTATAAAAATTATCTTTATTATTATTGTTATTTTAATAGTTATTATTTTAACATAAACACATAATATAACAAACATTTCTATAAGGGTTCCTTAAATTCAGCTGTGCAGGAATTGCAGCCAGCATATGTACTGAATGACACACATTAGTCCTCTCTGATGAACAAACTATGTAATGGTGACACTATTTGGAATTACTTCCCACATATCTTTAGGTTTTCTGTACTGCAGTTTCTTGTTACTTTTTGGCCAACATACTGTATTCACAACACTGATATATCTGTAATTAAATATAAATCAGCAGGTAATATTGGGCATGTTAAGTCAGGATCTATTGTTTATATTTAGATGTTTAAATATCATTTTCATATTTTGAAACGTGTGCATGTTAAGACTTATTAGTTTATTTAGTTTTGTCAAGTTAGATAACTTGCATTCACTGTCATCAATTAGCCACAGAGGACAACTAAGATAAGAGTGAGCAAAAAAAGGTTTACTACCATAAGTGGAGTAAACAGGTTGGATATTTTTATGGTATTCTTGTTTGGATTAAAATTGAAGACTTGAATGGATATCAAGAATGTTAATAAATACTACTGACAGAAAACAGCTAAAAGTAGCTAAAGGCTACAAGGCTGCTCTTAAATAATGTCAGGCTTACAATCCATTTTATGCTTGGAGTTACATCAAACCACAATGTTTGGGTGTCTCCCAGTCAGCTTTCCACACCACCACCATCACATACCACTGAGCCACTGACCAGGGGCCCCTGAGGCTACAGTTTGGCCTGTGAACATGAGGTTTACGTTTCAGCTCCACGTTTACGTGGCCACACGACGAGAGGAGCCTCTGCGTGTATTTATTAGTGAGCTCTCTGGCTGGCTTCAGTTTGTTAATGGAAGCACTGGGTTGACAGGAGCCAGCTGCAGTCACGGGTTGGCTGAAAAAGACATTATTGAAACAGGTTTGGTGCTACAGTGCTCATCATCTCCCTGGCATTACTTCCATTACAACTGCTGGCTCGCTTACAGTACTGTAGCTTTCTGTGTGTGTGTGTAGGCGTTATGCATGCTTGGTTCATTACCCTTTGTCTACAGTTGGATGTTTGCTGTAGTGACCCATTAGATTAATTCATGATATAATCGCTGCAGGGATGCCTATAACTAATGCATTATTTAAGATACCTTTGTGTTTGTCACAGTGTGTGTGTGTGTGTGTGTGTGTGTGTGTGTGTGTTTACTCAGTACCATTTCTTCCCTTTGTTTTTTTCCAGTAGCAGAATAACTCATCATTCATCCACACGCCACTGATGGCAGGCTTTTTAAAATGGAGCTCCAGCAAGCAATTTGTACCGATTTGCACGCATTAGAACTAGCAGAAATGTTCAGACAGCCCACCTGGCTCCATTTTCCTCCCCTCACAATGCCAAGTGGGAATCAATTTATATAGGTTACCAAATCCCTGTCAGCTTCAGTGCCAGCTGTGTTAATGAGCTGTCCGAAACCTCCATGTACAAATCGTTAATCCCAGCAAAACAACACAGAAAGGTAAACTTCTTGTTTGAGTGTTAACTACTTAGAGTTTCATACTTGGGAAAACAAAACTAAAGTCAGTATACTTCATCAGAACTGCTTGTTGGATGGTCGAGCCCAAGCCCACTCCACCAAACTATCTAACCCCTAAGGGTCTACAGCCATGTTAGCAGCTCTGTGAGGTTGTACTTAGGCACAGCACGGCTTTGAGATTCACTGTTTTCCTTTTTTTGGCATGCCAACATTTGCCAATCAGCAGAAGGTACATGGGGACGCTAGTAGTTTAGCAGGTATTTTTTGTCATAAATCAAAGTGTTGGACAAATTAAAAAAAATTGACCTGATGATGACACAAGATGAAAAATCAGGAAATCAGAAAAGATATTAAAATTTATCCTGAGGTCTGTGCCAAATTTCATGGCAATCCATCTAATAGTTTCCGAGACATTTCACTCCAAATCACAAATGTAAACCTTGAGGGAAAGTCAGGGGATCACTAAAGTCACCATGGATATTTATACCAAATTTCACAGCACATGTTTTCAGTCAAGCAATCCACATCGGGCATTTCGACAATGCCTGATGAAGGTCACTTGACTGAAATGTAGCTACTAAATTCACTATAAGTGCTGACAGTGTGCAGCATAATATGGAAATCCAGTAAGCAGGAAATCAATCAAATATAGTATACAAATATCTAAAAGTTGTAGTTAAGTGCAGTACTTGAGTAAATGTAGTTTGTATTATCAAACTGCAGCCTCTTCTCACTGTGGCTGACCCATTTTTTCATTTGTTCAATTTACAGTTTTGTCTTTCAACCTGCTTGTTTGCTATTGTTGGCCTTAGTAAATACAGATCTAAAGTCATGTGACCTCACAACACCATATATATCAAATTAAACATACAATCTTTGGGACAAAGTTTGTGTTAACTAGCTTACAACTATCTCAAGTATCAACATGAATTAAAACTTTTTAACCTAAAATGCAATATTTACTATATATTTTGTCAATAACATAATTCTGAATAATCAGTTTGTTACCCAATAATACACTCATATCATGGGAAACTGGTGGTAATAGCTATTGATGATGTCTCTCATTTTCTTCCAGCTATAGAAATCCTTCACGCTGCACCTTTTAATGTAAAACTGGTCAGATATTTGCTAAAATGTAAGGATGTAAAGATGGTCACAAGCAGCAAATGCTACATGTTCTCACTTATGGTGTAGACAGGAAGTGAAAAGACAAAACAATGTAGTCTAAACACTTTCTTGTTGCTGAAACACATACGATCAATACAGTAAACGATGCTTTATTGGCCACTCTGGATGAAAATGTACTAAAATAACCTGCAGTATCATCCCAGTAAGTCTGTGAAAGATCAGGGTACTAAACTATGAATGAGACACTGTTTGATGTCAACTTCTTAAGTCTTCAATTATGATTAATGATGCTCATGTACCCATGAGGTGTGTGAGTCCTCTTGCAGGGGCTCAGGCATCACACTTGAGTTCATTTTTCATGTGAGACTTTCCCACTCATTCATCATTCTTTGAGGCTGAGGTAAGAGGGATGGCATTTTCAGCGTTTTATCATGACTCATTTGTCCTTTTTTCTGCTCTAAAGTGTCTGTGAGTTGAGTCTCTGAAAGAAAAAAATGTTCTTGCCGTTGGCTCATCCATATCCCCCTTTTTTTTTTCTTCATCACTTTTTTATTGTCTTTCCCTCTGTGCTCTGCTATCCACATTTCTTGATCCATAATATGCTTCAGTCCATTTGTAATCACACCCTGTCCTCTCCACTCTCCTCCCAATTCATCCCATGTTTCATATCTGGTACATCTACTAAAGTGCTCAACGCATTCACTCTCACGGGGTCATTTTTAAATGGTGTACAGTGTATTGATTTTTCTTATCTCCATGCCGCCCTCCCTGTAGGTTCTCTGGGACGCTCATCCCCAAAACATACAGAGTGAAAGTGTGTTTCCACGGATCGAGGAGGCTGTGAAAAAGCTACACGCTGCTCGCATCAGCTCAGCCCACCCGCACCATTAAAAAATGAACCTTTAATACACATCTTTGTGTAACAAGCAGCCTCTCTGCTCGACGTTCGGCAGAAGCAAACTGAATTTTGAATGAATTCACCCATCCTGATGGAAGTGTTACTGTCAGCCAACCAGAATACAGCTGATTATGTTATCCTGTGTGTTCATTCCTTGTGCCTTGTTCGCTGAAATATCTACTGGAACATTTCTGCTCTTTGCTGACTGTGGTTTCCTGTAGTCTGAAAGAGATAGAGCTTATATGTCTTCTGGCATTGTACAGTTATTAGGACACGTTGTCTGGTTACCATGAATGTTTGTATAAAACATCTTATCGTGCGTAGAACACAGTTTAAAGGAACTGAAATTCTGCATTTGTAAGGCCCCACTTACACCTGGTATTAACATGCAATCTGTATCCAGATAGGTTAGTTTGATAAAGGTAAACGTATATCGGGTTTGGAATGCAATCGGATCAGCTAGACCATATTTGGAGGTGGTCAAGCTCGCATTGTGATCAGATTTCAGCCAGGTGTAAATGCAATCCGTACATCATAACCACATTCATAAGAAAAAATCCACCCGTGAAGTTCAAAGGTCACCTAACTCAGCCACTTCCTGTAAGCAAGCCTGTCAAAAGCTACGAGCATTAGGGGTGGCTGAAAGTAGAAGTATAAAGTAACATAATACGGAAATCCAGAAAGCAGGAAATCAATCAAATAAAGTGTACAAGTATCTTCCCTTGCAAAAAAATAATTACTCCCTTCCATGGCATTGTTTCCCATGACCTGGGACGCACCATGTTTGTTGACAAGTCTGCAAGGCCCACTTAGCTAATCTACATATTGAGATCTGATCATAACGTGGGCACAATTGAGAAAACAAGGATGCATTTTAATACCAGGTGTAAATGCAAAGACCCATAGATCAGATTATCCAGATAATGTATCCAGATAATGTATCCAGATACTGCCACTTTCTAATATGTCAAAGGGTTCATAAGTTATAACAAATTACTGTTGCAATGAATTATTTACTAATAATTTACAGATCAGTTATATGCTACTAAATTGGGTTGCCAGGTTGTGGAAAATCTCTTTGGTTCTTGAGTCATGAATAAAGTCATTAATTAAGGGTAATAAACATCAAGGCTGATGAAATAATGAGTTTCTCACTTTCTAACAAAGTTAGTATATTATCTGTAATTATAGGTGTTAAGACATTAATAAAAGGCTCTTACAGTAATCAAAGCCCGCAATTTTAAATGAGCTTGAAATAATTATAATAGAATAAGTGAATTTTGGTTCATTTGCTTTGCAGTCATTTCCTTAAAGGTGAGTGCTCAAATGGTCCATTAGAGGAGTCATCTTGATGAACTAAAAGACTGAACTTTAAAAAGTCAAATCAAGAATCATGCTGGAGGATGATAAACACACAGATCTGTAAAGCATCAGTAAACAGGATATTTACCAATAATATAGTCATAATGTACTTATAAATGCTTTACAAATGGTGTGTTATTAGAAGGTGGTGCCAGTTAAATTCTTGGATCTATGACTTTGCAGGTCATTGTATGACTTATGAACTAGTGCAAGGCTGCCAAATGAGCCTTTAAAGACATTTTACATAATCTAATAAAACTGCTGTATCGTGCCTACTGACATTACATTCATCATTCTGCTTCATTTGAATGGCACTCAGGAGAAATAAATGTTCTTTATTAGAGATATTTGAGGCAATGATCAGCTAAAGAGACAACTTTTGCAATGCAGAATGACCTTTTTTCTCACCTTACTTTCTGCCTGAATTAGCCTATAATTTCTAATTCACTGAGGGCTCAGAGGTGGATTTACTTTGATTAACCTGTAATCAAACACACAGAGGCAACTTTGCAGCTACCCTCAGTTTGCTATATTAGGCATCACGGTTGATGCACCACTTGACCTTTTTTTTTTTACTTTATTATGTGTGTGTGTGTGTGTGCGTGTGTGTGTGTGTGTGTGTGTGTGTGTGTGTGTATGTGTGTGTGTGTGTGTGTGTTAGTCGACTTGGCTGAAAGTCACACATAGCAAAACTGTCTTAATTTAAAGTTTGGAATGTGGGCAGTCTGTACCAAAAGAAAAAAAGAAAATCAATATGTGCATTCTTCCACTTTCTAAATGCGATTCTGCCGCTACAGGGAATGAAATTACAGTGATATTTTCACTGTAATCTTGTCTCTGTTCAATATGTATCCACTTGTGCACCTCAGAAGATCAGCCAGAGATTTATGCTTTTGTGTCTTGTGCCCTTTGCCAGGTTGGCTGTAAAGCAGTGATTGTGTTCTTCCAGTACTGTATAATGGCCAGCTTCTTCTGGCTGCTGGTGGAAGGCCTCTATCTTCACGCACTGTTAGCGGTCTCTTTCTTTTCCGAGAGGAAGTACTTCTGGGCTTATATTCTGATTGGCTGGGGTGAGGAGAGCTCTCTTTTATGCTTGTATACACGTCCGCTGTCCTGGATTGACATTTGCCGGAGGGGTGCAATACTACCTTTGGTGTTTATATCTTTTCTTGTCCACCAGGAGGTCCAACAATTTTCATCACAGCTTGGAGCATCGCTAAAGCCTACTATAATGATGTGGGGTAAGAACAGAACAGAGCCCAGTACAAAATCTAGGTTTTTGCACTGCTTTGATTTTGTACACAAATATTGTTTCATGTCTCACTAGGTGCTGGGATATCATCGAGAACACTGATGTCTTCTGGTGGATCATTAAAACCCCTATTTTGGCATCAATCCTGGTAAGTTTACATGCCTGTAGCACTTTTTCGACACTCAAATTTCATCACATCAACGTTTGTGGATCTTGAGCCGTTGACGCTCTGAAGTCAGATTTTTCCAAAGTACACCTAATTACCTCGGAGAGAGAAAAAGTCTTTGTCAGTTATCATCAGTTCACCTCAGACTTTATCCGTCAGTGTAATGTATGTGAATGCGTTTGAAGTCCGCTTTCTGTTTTGTATTCCTACTGTATGTCTACACAACTGAGAGGTTAGTTCGACCTCAAAGTTCTCATTTCACTTTGGAAAGTTGGCAAGATAATCACAGTCAATTTCTTTTCTGTTGACTGACAGGTCATTGTCTACTTCTTTTTTGTATTCAGCCTCTTTATGGCTGTTTTTTCTCTTCTATTTCCTTTTTGAACATCAAATTAGCATCGATAGAAAATCTGTAGACACACACACACAGAGAGGCTGAGGAGAGGAATGTGTATTTATGCACTATGTCTGCTCCAGCAAAACAAGTCCGACATTTGATGTGCTTTAGGTGTTAAAGGAATAGTTTGACATTTTTTCTGGCCGAGAGTTCAATGAGAAGATTAATACCACACTCATCTGAGATTGGTATCAATTTTCTCTCCTCACTTTTGACAAGAGAGCAAAAAGGCGTTTTTTCCCCCAAAATGTATGTCTTTAAAAATCAAATTCATCTCTTCAGGGCAGTAATCATACATGAGACATGTCACACTTTAAGCTCACATATAGATTTAACCTCTTATTTAGTAAGTGATCTCAATTGGCAGTGTGTCTATGTATGTGTGTGTATGTGTGTGTGTGAATAAGAGGAAATAAAAGCAAATGTGTGGGTGTTTGAGTGAGAAATGAAGATGCTTTGAGAGAGGAGTGAAAAGGAGGTTAAGAATGAGTTCAATAAGCTGTATAACGGTAAATATGAGAGTGTGTTGGTATTAGGGGTGTGCCCGAATACAAATACATTATTCGGCAAAGCACAAATAGTGGGTTTTATACGAACATTTGTTTCATGCAAATATTTAAAAATTATTTGTTGGAGGTGTTCCCCAGAGATAAAGCTGAGCTACTGACACAAGCAAAGTGCTCCCAAAGGACTCTCCATAACATGTGTTTCCCCTGCTCCTTTCCATAAAGTTAGGTTGTAAAAAATAGACAATAAATGAAAAGTGCAAAGCAATAATTGCCTTTGAAGTGCCTCCCTACACATTACATGGTGTGCTGTCTCTGTGTTATGGGTGTATAAATAGGTAGAGGTCTGTCTGCAATGAGGCAATGAGTAAAGTTTTAGCTCAGTAGTCAGCGCAGTCGTCTATGATCTGGGAGACTCCAGTTCAAGACCCGATGTGGGGACTTCCATCATAAGGTAGTTTATTCATGAACACTTATTGTAACACTTTAATTTTCTAAAATTCAAAGTGTCATAAAAACAAAAACAGGATTTTTAAGCCTCTTTCCACTTTTATTCGAATACAAATACAGATACAAATAATTTTGCTGCCTCAACAAATGCAGATACAAATACAAATACTGGGATCTCTGCACATCCCTAGTTGGTATCTTGACCCTTTATTTAACGAGACCATGACTTTCTAATAATTTCTAGGAACTAAAAATTTTGGTCCAAAAAGAGTGTATTGAGCTCATAAGCAGCTGTTGATTTCTAGAAGTATTTCTTTGGAAGAACTAGTTCATATAATCCCAAGTAAATGTTAACTCACGAATATTTTAATATTAGAATCTTTATTCTCTGTATATGTTGTAATTGTATACTTAACTGTAGACAGAGGTTGTATTTTTTATTTGCCACACAAGCCTCATGACTCTATACATCTGTCAGTCAGTCCACAACTTTGATTCAGACTGAAATCTCAACCTATTGGATGGTTTGCCATTACATTTTTTTTATAGACACAACCCTTCTAGTCCCCCTCTGGATGAACTGTGAAAACTTTAGTGAAAGCCTGTAACTTTTCATCCAACATCATCATCAGGTCAATAATTAATTGTCCAATACTTTGGTTTATGACCAAATACCTGCAAACATTAGCATGCTGATGAAAACTGAGCTGGCGATTATGGTTACCTAAACATTAGCATGTCAACAAAGTCCTTATGAGCATGTTAGCATACTGATATTTAACTCAAAGCAGCCTCACAGTTGCTAGAATGGCCGTAGCCTCAAGGTGTGTTCAGACAGAAAACAAAGCTAATTTTCGCCTTGTGTCATTTGTGCAAATTTTACAGCTGGACCATTTGTGCAGTCTGTGTTATTTCACCCCAAACAACCAACATACTGACTGTACAGACTTTAACTGCACCATATGAAGCACTGACCTCGTGTGTCATAGACTGCCTGTTTGTGTTCAGCTCAGCCTCTGACTGAACTCACCTGAAACTCCAGTTCTTTCTGTAATTGTCCTTCAGTCTCTGTCCTTCTTTCTCTCGTCTCTGTACAATTCATAAAGCCCTGAGATGAGCATGATTTTTTCACTCACACTGATGCACTTTTAACTCAAACGATAAAAACAATTGTGTCGTCTCTATAATTCACCTTGTGTCCCGTCTGAACACACAATAAGTCTCGTTCTAAATTCCAGGAACCTGTCTATGAATTCACAGTTACATATTCAAGTGTAGTCAAGTCAATTTATTTGTACAGACCGATATCACAAATTTGACTCAGGGGGCTTTACAATCTGCACAGCGATACACCATCCTCTGTCCTTAGACCCTCGATTCAAATAAGGAAAAACTCCCTAAAAAACCATTTAACAGAGAAAAAAATAGAAGAAACTTCAAGATGAGCGACAGAGGAGGGACAGATAGATCCATTATAATGGATTTATAATATATATATGAAGAATGTTCCCTAGAGAGTTAATTTCAAGGGAAGTCTTATAGCACTTTAACAGCCTGATATTCAGTGTTGCACCACCAGAATTAAAAAAAAAGACAGTAGTATGTGCAGTCATGCAGATAACCTTATCCTTTTTTACTGATGTCTGCTGATGTTTCGTTTTTCATTACTTGGCAGCAGTTGTTGACAGAGCAGGTTCAGTTGTGTTATTTCACATTAGGATCAGGATCAGCAGGCTGGCTGTCAGGTCGCTCTGTCTCTTTCTCTCCGCAGTGGCTGACTGATGTTTGGAAGTGCGTCTTGATGTGCGTGATGTGATTGCGGGTTCAGAGGCCCAACACAAATTAACAATTTAGAAATGCTCATCCCCCCCCCCCCCCCCCCCCCCCCCCCCCGCGCAGGGCAGCACCGCAATCCAATCACAGCATGTTAAAACTCAGCATAAATCTTCTGTTATGGGATGCATTCCTCAAAAATTCCTCCACAAGATAAAACACTGAATAAATACTGAAATGAAGTAGTAGCTGGATAGTTTTACATAGGAATTTCATATTTCTGATGAATATTTCACTAACTCACCGGCTCTAAATCTCATTTATATTATAAAATAGTCAAATGACACTTAAATATCCTCCACAGATGAACTTTATCCTCTTTATCTGCATCATTCGAATACTCCGTCAGAAGATCAACTGCCCAGATATTGGAAGGAATGAATCCAACCAGTACTCGTGAGTACAATTTCATTTCTTTTTCATTTTTAATGCTGAAAATTTGTATTATTTATTAGCTGAGATACAAGATGAAATGTTACTAATTCCTGTGAGGATTAATAAAAATCTACACTGCTTTCACAGCTTATGTCTTGGACTGAATTTTGGTCTATTTTCTGTTAAAGCTAACTGCATTAAGCAGAATAAACAAAGACTATCTGGAATAAGCTCAGAAAGCTGCAAGTAAAGAATGGATATATGTGCTGTAGGTGCAACTGCTCTTTAAATTTCACTCTTTCCCTTTTAACTTTTTTATTGCTCAGAGCAATGCAGGGATGACCAATCCTTTTTCAGAAGAGAAAACCGTTGCCTTATGTGATGCTCAGCACACTGTGGGCTTCCCCTGGCAGCTGCTTTACACAGAAATATAGCACTCTTTGTGTTTAAGTGATTTTTCCTGTGATGGAGAGCATCTCATAAGCCAGCCATAATGCATGAGCAATTTCCCCCTGACACTTTAAGGGTGTTTTTTTTTTTCCCATTCCTGGTCCTCTGAGCTGAAATGTAAAATGAAAAGTACTGTGGAGTTGCATTCCATTACTGGCATACAGTATTTGGAGACAGATTGGAAATTGGTTTCACCGAAGGGAGAAATTTGATTCTGTTTTTGCTTTGTCGTTGCAGGAGGTTGGCGAAATCCACGCTGCTTTTGATTCCTCTTTTTGGCATCAATTTTATCGTATTTGCATTCATCCCAGAGCAAGTGAAGACTGAGCTGCGGCTAGTTTTTGATTTGATTTTGGGGTCATTCCAGGTACAAAACCAACTTTTCAGGAACATGTGATAATAAAAAGAAAAATATACATCTTACACTGTATAAATTTTACTTTGAATTCTTATTTCAGAATTGGCATTTTGTGTTTTTAGCGGAAACATTTTCTTTTTTTTTTTAAATTTTTGAAAGTTCATTCATTGAAATTTGGCCTCCACAGTCCACCGTGACCTCTTGTATTGAAGAAATCCTCACAGGCAGGCCTCCAGGCACCTTTCTGGCTAGTTCAATCGTGGTGTTACCATTTTAAACCCCGGTGTTATTTCAGTTCATCACATAATGAGGAATGATGGAGAATGCAGCCAGACAGCACAGCTGCATTACTGACAGCATGGAAACCAAAGAAACCTTTCCAGCACATTCTTCTCATCCCTCTTCTCATTATTGCTAGAAACAAGCCATCATACCACAAAACAAATGTAACCGGACATTCAACTATGACACAAACTACTGTCTTATCTGTGTTTTTCTTTCCCTTTAGGGCTTTGTGGTCGCAGTCCTTTACTGCTTCCTCAACGGAGAGGTAGGTACCTCCTCGCAGTGATGTAAACAGTTTGTATAAACAATTTAAACCTCAAGATATCCACACAGAGATAAGCCACATGCATGTGGTACTTCTTAGGGAATGTAGTTCATCAGTATTTTCTCTGTGGCTCCCTCAGTGCAGTATTTACATTAACACCATCCTGATTGGTGGACAGAGCTGCGAGTATGAGTCACCGGTCGCTCCAGCTGTCTCTCCTCCCTCGGACCTCCTCTCTGCATATTTTTTCTGCGCTCTGCCTACAGGGTGGGAGGGCTGTAAAAAAAAAAAAAAAAAGCACAGCCTTCTTGGCAGTCAGCCATTCAGTGATGTCTGCAGAAGCTCTCTGTGGGCAGATTAGTTATGTTCCCAGTCCTGGGCCAGATTGAATCACAGTGATGGTCTGGATGGTAAGGCATGAAACTATGCAGGCTGAATTTTAATCTGGTGCAATTTTCAGGTGTCCTTCTGCCCTGGCAGGGTAGTATTATTTAGTGTTTAAATTACTGGAGCCTCGAGAGTCATATATATTCCTGGAATCGTGCCCGTTATTTGTTACTTCTATCTGTTATAATCAAGACACAACAAAACACATGAAATGTTATATTGAAAAAAGACAGAAATTACAGAAATTTAAATTCACGCTTTGACTTTGATTTATTCGCTTTGCATAAAAACACCCTGCCACATACCCACATCAATCATGTTTGCTCTCAGCTACAGTGTCTCTTCAAGCACTGACTGGATCTGTCTCTTATTTTCACAACATATGGAAGAGTCTCATTATAAAAACACACCAACTTATCACATTATAATGAGAAATGTTTTAATGAGATACATTGATATTGTGTAATAACGGAAAACTTTTGTGATACAAGATAAAATGATATGAAGTTATAACAATAAAAGTTTCTTATAAAAATAGAATGATTTGGTCCCTCGTCATACCAAGAAAATATTGTAATAATATGAAATAAATATAGATATAAAATGATGTCATTAAAACAAGAAGCTTTTCTCTTTATTACTAGAAACTGAGTAAATACTATTTTGTCATGGTGACAGTAATACACTGTGATGAAAGATACATGTTGAGTATGTTAAGAGACAAATACATAAAAATCCAATTAGAGGTTAGAGCAGTGGTTCCCAACCTGGGGTTTGGGACCCCCACAAGGGGTCGCTTAAGTTTTTTGTTAAGCTTTCTTCTAATTTCTGCTTTATTTCTTGTGGTTTTCTGTGTTTTACCGCCTCAAGCCTCTAAAAGTTATTCAAATAAAACAAAATCAGTCCTCTTTCTAGAGCCGCAAGGTTAATCGATTAGTTGATCAACAGAAGATTATTAAGCAACTATTTTGATAATTGAATAATTGTTTAAAGCTGGTTTCAGCCTCTCAAATGTGATAATTTATTGTTTTTCTTTGTCAAACATGATAAACTGAATATCTTTGGGGTTTGAACTGTTGGTCAGACTAAACTATTTGACATTTGAATATGAAACTTTGGACTGTAGGGAACTTTAACAAATATTTTTCACTATTTTGTGACATTTTGTGGACAAAACGATCAACCGATGAATCAAGACAATAATCGTTAACTTAACTGGTAGACAATGCAATATGTGATGAGGGTTCCCAGGGAGACTTTGCTTCATTTTAAGGGGTCACAGGCCAAAAAGTTTGGGAACCAATGGGTTAGAGGTTAAAGTCATTTTTAAAAACCTTGAGGAAGATATCGTTTAACCAAAAGTGAAAAAGAGATCAATAAGTAAGGACGCCTGTTTCTTTGAAAATTTGCCTCTGCTAATAAGATGTTTGGGAAGATAAATATTAGATGACGGTGCGGCTGTGATTTAAAATGTTTTGCTTCCTTTTCACATTCAATTCGCATATCAGTGAATTTTCACAGTATTTCAAAGGTTTTCAAATTAGTGCTTCGCATCAACTTTGAAAAGCTGCACCTTGGCCTGGTCCAACATAATAAAGTTACTCACTGCAGCAAAACCTGCCCGTCCGGGGAAAAAAAGTGAGGCGATGCTAATGCTCACTCTGCTTTCATCCTTCAGAAGGTCCTTTCACAGTTTAGTTTGCTTCCCTCCCTCTGACTTAGTCTGAATGAAAAGTAATCTTTGTGCTGCAGCTTATTTTTAATATTCTTCAATCTGTTATTCTTTGGATGCTTTTAATGTCCCTTCTTTATCTGCTCAGCTTTGGTTGCTGTCAGTGGCCATACCAACCACCCAGTTTATTTAATGTAAAATGCATCACTTCTCATGCACCAGGGAGTTCTTCCATGAAAACAGACACATTCACAGGTGCTTAGAACAAAGTGTTCAAGAACTGGGTATAAGCTGTATCACTACTGTCTTATATAGGTCAGCACAAGAGAGTAGGGAAAAAAAGAGAAATGTATCTATATAAATAATATATGAGATTATTGCTGAACTTCTCACTGTTCTAATCTACTGCAGGTCCAAGGAGAGATCAAGAGGAAGTGGCGGAGGTGGCACCTGCAGAGATACATGGGCTCAGACACCAAATACCAACACCCGTCCATTGGCAGCAGCAACAACTTCAGCACGCAGATAACCATGCTGACGCGGTGCAGCCCGAAAACACGCCGGGGTTCATCCTCGTGTCACGAGGATTTGTCTAGCATATGACTCACGCAAACAATGATACAGTCATACATGCTATCCAGAATACTCTCATGCCAAACATCAGGCAAAAATGACGCAGCATAAGTAAGCTAGAATAAGATGTTAGCACACATTAGCACATGCACTCCTGGAGAATGTGATGCTTGAGTGTGAAGGACGGCGATGAAAAGATAGGAATCAAATCAGCTTTTAAGCAGCTTTTAATCTTCACGCTTCTTTAAAAACAAAGTTTAGTGGCAGAGATAAAAATGCTTTTGTTTCACACGCGCAGCTTTTGCACATTCACTTTTTTTTTTGTATTTCATGATTCAGTGAACATGTACAGGTGAATCTGTGAGTCATGTCATTATGGATCATTTGGTCAATTGTTATTACGTTCTCTGTGTGCTCAGACACTGGGCGATGCGAAATGTCACATATTAATGGGGTTAGGTGAGCAATCCAAATGTGAACTGCACCAGCACACACGCAATCTGATGTAATTATGATTTGATTAAAAATCACTTAGTGGATTCCTGCAGCTGCAACCCTCAAATGAACAAGGCTGCTGCAAAGACACAGCCGTTAGTAGAAAAGGGACAGGAAATCCCATAACTTATATTCTTGCAGTGTGTGCAGCGACATCACAGGCAAAGAAAAGCACCAGAAATGCATTATGGGAGTTTCTTTGAACATTTAATTTGAGTGGAGATGGAAAATGTGTTTTAAGGCATATTTTTAGGCGACCAAAAAGAACAAAACAGTGTGCAACATGATGTTTTCCTCACTGTGTAGGAAAACAGAAAAAGAAAGACTGGCTGATAACCAGCAGGAAACTTTATTTACATTAATGCCAAACAGATGTGGCTTCAGACCAGGTGACCAGTGTGATGCTGATTCACAATGATGGGTTTGGAGTACAAATGCCCTTCTCTGCACTATCACTGTCACGAGAGACTGATTGTCCTTTTGCCTCCCCTTTTATGAGTACAGCCTTCCCCTTTTGTTTTGTGTGATTTTGTGTCTGATGTTTTTTTATTTGGGGCAGTTTTGTGCTGATCACTGACGAGTGCCTGGTTTCGATGTTTTGAAGTGACGCTTTCAGTCTAATCATACACTGGCTGTCGGGCTTCACAGTAACTCTTGAGAGGAAATGCCTTTAAGCAGTTCAGTCCTTGAATATTTACATTTACGTGCGATGAGTCATTTAACATTGTACAGATAAGTATACAGTGTAAAGTCTAATGAATTGCTTTGGATTGTTGTGCCATACTGACTCTGTCAAGGTTACAATATCAGTAATGTGTCACTGTAAGTGTCATTTGTTCATATTATTGCAACACTTTGGATTCAAAGGCTCGCCAAGAACATAACATGAACATGTTTTGAACATGAACATTCTCTTGTACAAGTTTGTTTGTGTAGCAGTCTGTGGCTCAGTGTTAAGCATAAGAGCTAAATAGAAAGCCCCTCATTGCTTGACTTTTTTAACAGGCTTAAGATTCATAATACAGAAGAGTAATGCATGCAAAGATAAGCTTTCACACTGGCAGAAACTCTTTTGGAATCCCTAAATCATCCACTGTGAAAAATAATTCCTGAACCCTCCGTTGACTTGTCAAGTTCAGACTTCTTCACTGGAGGAGTTTGAATCTGACAAGCCAGGAGAGACTATTGCAGCCAAGCAAAGCAAAGCAAGGTGACAAGAATGACTGGCCCTGTCACAATGATGATGCTATCATTGTGCTTTTCAGCTTATGAGGTCAGACTTGAATGTCACTTGCATATTCATGCAAGAAAGAACATCCAGAAAGTCCAGCTGTACCAGCAAAATATTCCTCATCTCAATCCACACTATTAATTTAAAGAGTCAAACACGATGCGAAATTTAAAAAACACTAATGTTGATCTCAGAAATTATATGAGGAAAACTTTATATTGGATGTTTGGTTGGTAACAAAAAGCTTAAAGGTGTAGTTTGACATTTTGGGAAATACACTTACTTGCTTTCTTGCGGAAACTTAAGACAAGTAGGCCTACAGTATACTACTCTTAAACTGGACTAAAAACAAGGGGCAACAACTTGTCTCACTCAGTCCTAAAGTAACAAAATCGGTCTACCAGCACATTTAATTGTGTGTTAGCCAGAACGCAAAGACGCATCCCCGAGAGTTGAAAATGTTTCGACTTGAGTGAAAAATTTGCGTGTTTCTGACCACAACCAACCACAGACACGGTTGGTGCGTCTGTTGCTAGCTAATGGTCCAGCGGTCAAACTGCAGCGAATGACACAAGGTGAAATTTCACTTTGCGTTCTATCAGAACACACCGTTAAGCTCACTTTATACCTCATTCTCATGAGGCCATGTCATCATTGTGACAGTGAAGACCTACTGGAAGCAAAGAAATCACAATGTCAGCAAGGAAGTGCCACTGCGTGTTACCGCAACTTGACATTTTTTGCACAGACATGTGATTTAACGTGTTGTATCTAATGCTACACTAAGCTAACCAACAGCTAGCTGTATAGTTTATTACGTATATTTACTGTACAGACAAGAGAGAAATATCAATCTTCTCATCTAATTCTAAGTAAGAAAGCAATAAGCGTATTTTCCAAAATGTCTAACGGTTGCTTTTAAGACTCGTTACACCACATTTTTTCGATGTCTGTCTCTTGTTGTCAGTAATGTAACTGTGTGAATCTGCCAACATACCTCTCATGATGGTGAATGTAAATAGATTAGTACAGGGTGCGATTTGTGAAAAAAATCAGAGGGGGGGATGTTTTTGAAACATTTTTATTCAAAAAAATATATCAGAACCAGAGTGGGCCTAAAGTATGTAGACTATGTCTATATATAGACTATATATTTCTTGCAGTTATTAAAGTAACATTTATAAAATAATGAACTTGAATAAAACAATAACGAAACTTGAACTTGACCAGTTCATTTGTAGGAATATATTTAATCCGTTTTTTAAAAAAATTAATTCATCAAGTAGTGCGATATTTTCACTCTCAGGGATGTGATAGTTCGTCCTTTCCTCATCCGGACACATAGGAGATGTGATCATATACAACAAAACAAAAAGGTTAAATGCTAATTTAACAAGCTAGAATTAAATCCCCCAACCAATACTGTGATAACGCCACTCGGCCAGATGTGCTAATACGCTTAATGTCATTCTTGCAAGTCAATGTTTAATTCAGCTCTATGCGCAGCAAACGTCAATATTCAATATAAAACAATCACAACATGCAATAACACAACATGCTGTCATAATAACAATAAGTAAATAAGCCACAATATACGCCTACTTGTCAGACTAACCAGTCTGCTTTGATGATGGACTTCTGTCTTCTTTTTATGCTTTCCTGTGGAGGGGTCATCTGTGGCACTTTGCCCTCTTTTAGCCACATCTCTGCAAATCTCCGAGCAGAGAAGGAGGCGACCTCTGGTCCATTTACTGTATCATCACATAGACTAGACATGGTGTCACCTCTATTGTCACACAAGTGCTGACAGTGAAAGTCCATTTCTGATTTCATTGTTTTTTGCACTATTGACTGTTCTCACGTTGCAGCCCTTTTCTTAGATTGTGGCTATTTTATTTTAGATATTTTTATGGTCTATGCGTGAAGCAGCATAAATCACTATGAGGGGGATAGATTTTTGTCCCTGCTGGAGATAAAAATAACTCAGCAGAGGCAGGGATACATGTATGTAGACCAGAGGGGGGGAAATCCCCACCATCCCTCCCAGCAAATCGCACCCTGGATTTGTACATACTGAAGAAACCATCCAAGTATACAATGTTTTCAAAGTCAGTCACAAAATGTTGCTAAAAATGATTTCTAAGTATCCTGGTGACCTGGCATGATTGTTGTGTATTGGTGAGATAATATTAAAAAGGGATATTACGTCAAAAATCATTATAATGTGCACTTAACTATTCAGTATTATAAGTATGTATAATATGGATTTGTTTATTTGCAATATTCCACTGACGTTAAAACTGGATATTGTGTTGTGTATATTTGAGAGAGTTGATTTGTTTGGATTGTTGTTGATGCCATGTGTGTAACATTGGTGCAATGCATACCATTGTGAAGCTACAAATGTACTGTAAGTATTTATTAGCTTAAGTTCACATTTGTGTACACATAAAGTCACTTTTAGTTAAAAAAATATATATATTTAGTTTTTTGTATATTGTTATTAATTTTGTTGTACAGTAGATGTAAAAATGTGTTTTCTTGGCAGGAAATTTAACTTGCCATTAAATTTTGACATTGTTTCACTCAAACTGTATGAAATAATTTATTTAGAAATACTCCAGAATAAGAAGTTCACTTCTCTATGGAGGGAACTCCGTGTCACAGTTTGGTGCAATTTTCTTGTTTTTAAGTGTAAACTTTTCTTAGGTTGAAATGATCTCATCATAAGTCAAACTTTTTGCACCTTGAACACTTTGTCCTCCGTAACATGCTCTTGCCTAATTGAAGCTTGTTTCTTATAAGTGCTCTTTGCTACTTGACAAGAGCATGGCTCAAGGTTGATTCATTTTTTATTTTACTCCCACAGATACACACTTAAGCCTCAGACTCAAGTTGTTCATGCAAATGTCTTAATCTATGATAGTGAAAAAATAATGTTCAGCAAGCTCTGTGCAGGTATTTTTATTCAAATATTCATATTTCTCTGTCGATGTTAAGCTTTGGAAATGTATTTCTTTTAACCAAACAGATGTGATGCAATGATGTTCTAGCTGATATTAATATCACCTGAAAGCAGCACATTAGGTTCTTTAGTGTTGTGTTTGAAACAGACAGCTCAAGGAGCTGGAAACACTCTCTCCAGCTCACAAAACGGAATAATTACAGTAAATTATTGTACTTTTTTTACTTCACGGTGTGCTGTTACAGGTCATGGTGCTCTCAAAAGACAACAGCTGCTGAAAAAGTAGGAAATACGTTTTCACAAAGTCAGATTTTCACCTCAACAAAGTCAGTGTAACTAATTTAACATATTTTGCATATATTCAGTCAGAAATCAACAATGGACAGTAACTAAAGTAGTTTTCAGTGCTCACATACTGAAAACCTGAAAATCAATCCAAGATACCACAGTAAAAATGCATAGCATAGAGGGAAATATTATACTTTTTACTCCACTGTGTTTATTTTAAGTTTTTCTACCTTTCAGATTAGGATTTTACATCTTGAGCATATGATCAGTGAAAATAAAACAAGCAGTAGTGATAGTAGTTAAAATTTGTTCCAGCTTGACAACAGTGAAATGTTGCTTAAACATTAATGCAGCAGTAATAAAATTCCTATAATATATATGATAAATATAACATTCTGAATTGGCCAATAAAAAGGTCCCCTCCAGACATGTTTTAGGATGTATAAAAATCCTGGACACAAGATGTCTCCAACTTCACTGTAAAGTCCATTATCAGTGTATGTGCACTGGAGGCTTCAAGTTTCCACATCACATTTGTGTAAGTTGTTTACTGGCCCCCAGTTGGCTCCAAAGTAGTTGTGATGTCACAAATCCTGCTCATAGGTGCACCCCTTTGACTCAGATTTCTGGTGAGTACAGATAAACTTTCCTCCTTCTGCAGATAAATGTGAAAACAACCTTCTGGTGTCAAACTCTGCACATACATCATTCTGCACAGTGAAGCTCAAACATCCAATCGAAGGAACAAGAAGAACTAGAATATTTGAACTTTCTGAGGAAAATGCTTGTGAGAGCTGGAAGTTGTTAGCCGCTGCTTCCAGCTGCAAGCTGCTACTCCAGCAACAGCATTTTAAAAAATCTTTAGGCACCAACTACAGGTGAAATTGTATAAAATGCTAGACTTGTTCAGCATGACCATCTGTGCAGCTCTGCTGGATTTAGTTACCCTGGAATATTACATTAAAGAGATATGGCAATTAATGAGTAGTATGGTGTTGTTTCACTAATGACCACAAGGTGGGGCTACTGGTGCCATGCTTCAATATGCCGTCTACATTCTCCTGGAGAACTTGTGTACCAAGTTTCATTTTATTAAAGACAACAGAATTGTAGAAATATCCTGTTATATTGTACCGTAGCACCTCCTGTGGATACAATTGTATGAAATGTTACACACTTCTGCAGTGTGGTTGTATGAACTAAATTCCCAGATTTGGTTGCAATCGAATTATGCATTGAAGAGTTATGATCCTTGTAGTGCATCAGAGCTAGTTAAAATATTTATCATAAAAATGTGGCTTAAAACTGAATAAAAGTCCATTTATGACAGTTTATGGCAGGCAACCATAACGCCAAGGTATTATCTTGTATGTGTATACTCTTTGGTAGACGCCATTGCGGCGGACAACCACAACGTCAACACATACATCTTGTGCATGTATACTCTTTGGTAGAGGGAGTATGAGGTCATTGGCAGGCGACCAAATGGACAACATTTGGGATAATGCAAGTAAACAACTCAACAAAATATATAACATAGGTCTATAAAGTAAAATAGTTACAGTAGTAAATAATTACTTATTATAGCTTTAATAGCTTAATATCTTAAAAAAGTATAAAAGTTACAAAAAATTACAATACAAAATACAATACAAAAAATCTGAATTCTAGCAGTATTGTCCTTAAAGAGCAGAACATTTTGATATTTAAAGGTTGTCTGTCTTCCTCCAACCGTAACACTGCAGTCAGCCTTCATGTCTGTCCTTGACTATGGAGATATTCTGTATTGTCATGCTGCCCCATCATCACTTCAGCAGTTAAACCCTGCATATCACAAAGCATTACACTTTATCACAAATGACACATTTCATACTCATCATTGTCCTCTGTATCACAAGGTTGGTTGACTTCCTTACATACAAGAAGAATTAACCATCTCATGTTATTTATATATAAATCTCTACTGTTAAAGCTTCCAAACTACCTCACATCTCTTCTCTCATTTAAATCTCGTACCCACAGTGCACAATCCAGTAACTATTTAACCTCAGACATCTCTCATGTTCGCTCTAATGTTGGCAGAAGTGATTTCATGCATCTTTTAGATGGAGTGAACTGCAAACTGCCCTCAAACTTGAGTCTCACATTCCTTTAGGAGATTTTAAATTTTTATTATCTGATATTTCATATGATTCTTGTAACTTTTTATTAATTCCTTGTTTATTGTGTGGTTGTGTTGTTTCTGCTGCTGACTGTGTTCTTGTCTTACGAATGTTCATTGTTCTCTGGTCTCTCTTGGAAAAGAGATCTTAATCTCAATGAGACTGCTGGATTAAATAAAGATTAAATAATAAATAATATTTGAATGGTTTCTGTAGCTGAAAGTATGCAGAAGTAGTTAGCGACCAAAAAATGCACAGAAGAAAAAAGAAAGACAGAATAAAGAGCGAAGATAACAAAAAAACACATTTATGAGTGGAGGGGGACTACATTTTGCAGTTCATACTCATGTACTTTCACATATGTAAACGTTTTGAATGCAGGACATTTACTCACAATGTAGTATTTTTATTCTGAGGTATATCTTTTTTTTCAAAATAGAATCTAATAAAACGTACTTCTTTAAAAAAAGAAGTAAAAGATCTCAGTACTTCTTCCACCACTGAGTAAAGAATCATAATTCAGTCATTCTGCTCAAGTCAGAAATCAAAGCAACTCTCGCTCCAATTCCTTCCCTTGCAGTTGCACCACTTACAATATTTGACAGGTATGACTGACCCACTGAGTTTGCTTTGGTGTAATGAAACTCCAGCTATTTGAGTTAATCCGTATGTTGTCCCTCAGGTTTATTGGTTCACTTGCTGTCTTTGAGCGTTGCGGACCTCATGCTGTGCTCAGCACCATGAAGAAGGGAGAATTCAGCCAAAGCCAGACGCTGTGTGCCGTTAAAAGATGAACAAACACATCCTGCTATGCCTGGTTTCTCAGATCTGCTGCTCATGGGTCTAATGTTTCATTAGCTCTACCCTTGAGGTGGAAATGAGCATGCATATAATATCATTAACTATTCATGGGAATTGTAATAATTGTAAATAGAGGAATTTTCAGGGTTGAAGGTTGCTGCATGAAATTGCCTACAAATATGTTTCTCTGTATATTACAATATGTCATCAGATGATGCATTTGATTATTTGTGTATGGATTTATACTCAGTGGGTATGTTGAGTATCTTAAATGTTTTAGACGATACCAGCTGTCAGAATTCATCAAAAAAGACAGTAGGATGCAAACAGACAGAAGAGAGAAGATGGATGAAGTTATTTTCAGATTCCTGGTGACTCTTAAAATGTGAGACAGGTGTCTTGCCTTTAAGCATTTTTCAATATTCATGATACCGGTTAAATATTCATGTGACAAATAAGCGAAATGCAAGTGATTGAACAAACAAGTGAGCTCTGTCCAAACCGCTACGAGGCTTCTTTGATCACTTCTGCCGTCCTCACACTGGCTCTGAGAACCTGACTCATGATTTAAAGAGACGTCGTCTGCCAAATCTGATCTGATCAGAGCTTTTCCCACTTTTCAGAGGAGGTTCTTATGACCTCTGTGGTGAGTACCTGGTTGTAATGCACAACAGTGACTACTTGAATGAATGAATGATGACAAATGTTTCAACTCTCTGTTCCACTAGACTCACGGGAAGGATACTTGGCTCTGATCTTTTCATTTGTATATAACAGAATAGAAAAACAAACCAAACTGCCTTGAAAATTATGAACATTTCTCATAATGGCATGCAAAACAGTATTGCCATCCAATGTCAAACGGTATTAAAGAACAATATGACCCAAGACTGACCCACCACACCCGACCCACAGCTATCTGTACCAGATTCATTACTGCTTCTCATTTCAGTAGGCTATTACTGGAGATATGCTGAGGATTCTTTGGTAAAATGTAACAAAATAGGATTGTGCAGAGATATTTAGCTTGATTAATTGAGATTAATCATAATAAGAAATGAAAAAAAAATCTCTTTCACGGTCTAAACTATATATCTCAACAAGTTTGGGATGATAAAAAAACATTTTTTCCTCTTATATGTAATTGATATCATAAATTAAGTCCGAACAATAGCTTGAATATATCTAGTGGTGATATACTGCATGCATATAGACGTGCTGACACTGACTTCAGGTCTCATATTATCAAATGATCAAACTTATTTTAAGCAATTCCCCTCACCTTTACAGAGCATTTTAGCATCTTTCAGCTCATTGTTTTGGTTTTCTGGCACATGACATCTCTGTTTTGATTCACTTTCTCCACTCTCATCAATCCTGTTTCAAGCAGTGGTAGACAGCTGTTTTCAACAAGAAAACAGCACCTAAACACAGGCAGAGAAAGTTAGTGAATAGCTGAATAGCTGTTGAACAAAGTGGAGCATTTTGCAACTGAAGAGACAAACAGAGCTAAAAGAAAATTGATCATTGGACTGAAATTCATCAGGTGGGCACAAACTGGTCTCTAATGTTTTTCCATATCTGTTGGATGTATAAATAAATATCTGTTTGCAAACACATTTGCTTTATAGATTTACATTTCACATTTTGTCATTTGGCAGATGCTTTTATCCAAAGCAATTTACAAGCAAGGTAAGATAATCAAGAATTAGGGGACAGTGACTCAAAAGAGCCATCGTACAAATTCTCAAGTAGCTGACTAGGTACAAATGCAATGAGACGGAGTGCAAGACAAAAGGGTTTCTATTTATTTTATTTTATATAGTTATAAATTGTATATATATATTATGAGTAAGAAATGACTGGAAGCAGACAAGTGCATAAGAAATACCAATATTATGCTTTCAGCTTGTTCTCTTGCTGCCATATGGACGAAAACAAATCTATTAATTCAGCTTCAAAGAGAAGTTATTTTTTCCTTTAGTTCCTTGGTCCTAATCGTGCATTGTTGTTGTGCCACTCTTTCATCTTGACTCGTAAGGTACACTCTGTTATGATTAATGCACACCACAGTTTACCAGACAGCCATTCTTCTAACATACACACTTGTATACAGTATGTAAAGTAATTTGTCATCACTGAGACACACTATGGAAGAAATTGTTTTAAAGCTTTGATTCATGTTTAACCAGGGTGTAAACAAGCTTAGGAAACTGTTCCAAACTTTTATACAATGACAGGATGCTTGATCTCACTTTTGACATAAATACATAATTTAGTTAGGGGGAAAACATGACTCATGTAGTATTTAAAGTGTGCCACTTCGTCTGGGTAAAGCGATTGCATTGTGTTTAGGTCTGGGCTGGTGTGGCTGGGAGAGTTTTGGGAGCTGGTGGTGTGTATTGTACAGAAGCAAAAAGCTTAGTGACTGCTCTTTCAGCCTCAACATGGAGCTAATGGCCTCTGTCTCGCCACTTCTGCTGTTAAAGCTAAATGTCTAAAAGCTAATCCCTTCCCACAGTGCAGGTCAAAAACCTTTCACATGACCCCCAATACCCTGTAACTAATACTAATTTAATGGCCTAACAGTTTTCTGCACTAAGTAGCAGTGTGTTGAGCTCTCTCAGCCACTTTTCCTACATTTTACGTTTATCATTGCCAAATATATAAGAAGCCGTTTATTGATTTATATATGGCATCTATGCATTAGGAGAACAATGATAGAAAAAATAAAGTTTGCATTATTTTTCATCTTTTGTCAGTACACATTTTGATGTCAGAGTCAAATCCAAGTTTGCATAGCTTCAGCTGATACATAGAACAGAAACATTATGTACAATATGTGCCACATTAATGCATCGTAATTAATCTAATTGATATGAGTGAATCCTTTGAACCTCACTTAAAATAATTGAACTTGACACTGAAAACAATATCTGTTTAAAAACCGAATTGAACCCTAAAATAATGATGTTAAACAGACTTATACCCAGACAAAATACCCTTGACTTGCTCTCATCTGATTGCCTCTCTAATATTCCCGTGCAGCAGCTTTATATATAGCTCTCAAAGGAGCGGTTAGTGTTGGACTGATAGCAGAGTCAATTTCAGGCTATCTCTGTGTTCTCTGAATTTCATAACAGGAGTGGAGGATTATGGGAGTGCTTTCTTTAAAGATATATTGAGTTTTGACTTTAAACATTAAAAAAACGCCATGGGCTCGGACTGTTGCATTTAAACATCAGACGGCTGCTCCCAAAAATTGACTATATCCACGTTTTGATAAATGAAATGTCCCAAGACGTCCTCGTTCTGACTGAAACATGGCTTTCCCCTAAGATCCCAAATAACGGCGTTACTATAGATGGATACGACGTTTTTAGATGTGACAAAGAAGTAAGGGAGGCGGAGTGTTGATCTATGTTAAAGACTGCCTCACTGTCCACAAACTCACCTCCTGCTGAAAGCTCAAGAAATATGAATATATTGTGTTGGATCTCTTTTCTGGAAGGGACAAGCACACGGCCGCCCCCCCACCACCTCCTCTCCCCTCAGCACATTTTGATGCTTTGGAGAACATTGCAAAGCTCTGGTCACTGAGTCCTCTGAGTTAATAATAATGGGGGATCTTAACCTGGACTGGCTTTCTGACATTTCTAACAGATTAACAGAACAGTGCCTGGAACCTAATCTTTTTCAGCTCATAGACAAACACACCAGAACAAATTTCAAAAATCCTCTTAACCCCACATTAATTGATGTCATACTTACTAACAGACTGCACAAACACCCTGCTTCTGTAGATTTTGCCCTTGACGTTAGCGATCACTGTCCCTTCGCCTATGTCAGACACCAAACTCCCTAAATCTCAATCTCAAATTATCATCACAAGAAATTATGAGCATTTAAATATTCAGGATTTTTAAATGATTTGTCCATCTCTGACATTGATAATACTTTCTCTATTACTGATCCTGACACTTTTCACTATCTTTTAATGTTATTGCTGACAGACATGCCCCCTCTAAAAAAACCATAGAATTAAAAAAGATACAGTCCTTGGGTCTCTCCACATCTCTCCAATGCCATCCACAACAGAGACAAAGCCTGGTCCAAGGGATCCAGTGGCATCCCTGAGGACTGGTTAACCTTTAGGCACCAAAGAAACATCTGCACCAACATGATTGGGAAGATTAAATCAAATTATTATCACTCTTTCTGCCTGTGATAGTTCCACTAAATTTTAGAGCACTATAGCATCTCTTAAGAATTCATCACAGTCACATCTCCCACCACAAATCACACAGGTAGTTTTGATAGATCATCCGTGGTTGAAGCTTTTAATCACCGTTTCCTCTCCTCTGGTCTTTTATTTAATAGTATGTCTGCAGATTCAACTGTAGACAATTACCTATATTTCTTTTAGTTTGGTAAGAGTGCAGATGTTTACAAAGCTCTGCTTAGGTTAAAAGCATGCAAAACGCTTGTGCAGATTATCTTGATGCATATCTTCTTCATCTAAGTGCCCCCTTTATCCATCCACATAGTAGTGCCCTTGCACAAAAGTGGTGATGTCTCCGATCTCAACAACTACTATCCAATATGTAAACTTCCTTTCTCAGCAAAAATCCTAGAATCATTGGTCATTTTATAACTATGCATCTTTATTGATTCACTGAATTTACTACAGCTGCAACAGTCTTATTTTCACCCAGGTCACAGCACAATAACAGCAGCAGTTTCAGTCATTGATAACATTGTCTCCTCCCTGGATAAAAAACAATTTTGTGCTGCTCTCTTCATTGACCTTTCAAAAGCATTTGATACCAGCGATCATAAAATCCTACTCCACAAACAACAGTCTATAGGTTTAGATGAAGCCATGCTTAATCGGTTCCACTCTTACCTTACAGAGAGAACTCAGACTGTTGTTGTTGATGTTACTCAGTCAATCCATCTTACCATCAGAAATGGGGTGCCACAGGGGTCTATCCTTGGTCCATTGCTGTTTACATTACACATAAATAATACTAATAATAATTCATTAAACATAATACTTCAATGTCTGTTATATGCCCCAGGCTCCACCCCAGCTCAGCCCCTGACTCGTCTTCAGTCTGCCTTTGATGCTTTCCAATTATCACTCCTTATCACAGACTAGTTTTAAATGCAGAAAAGACCAAGTAATCCAAGTATTCTCCACCTTCACCAGTGACTCTAACTATCCTGCCATTAAAACTTTAAAGTTGCAATACACAACATTCCACTACAAGATGTTGCACTATAGCACCAACATCAAAACAAATGTGTGTGTTGTTTACTCAATAAAGTTGGAGAAAAAAAAGAATAGAAAACCAACAACTCAGGAAACTCAGATCAAACTGTCAAACTAGGCAGAAATTGTCAAATACGGATCAAGATTCTGTTACTGCATTGCCTAATTCTCATCTCAAATGCATTTAGAAACATATTTTAGTGTACTGTTTAGCTGTAATTTAAGAAAGTTTGTGACACGGCCACCATCTCGCAAACAGACGCGGAGGACACAGAGGGACTCACATGTACTAACACACATGCTCACATGCACTAACATGTACGTGTGGCCGGCGCGGCTATCAAAACAAAGAACAGAGAAGCTCAGATAACAACACACACAGATGGAGTGTTTCTTCATTCACTGGTAAGGATACCAGTACTCTGCAATATTTCTATATAGCAAATAGTTGTTTTCTGACAACTAATATGGCTAAATATCATTTATTGCGATTTTAAATGACACCCTTATTACTCTTGCTGAGTCATAAATACTTAGGAATTTGGCTTGACAACAGACTATCATTCAAGATTCATATTCAACGTTTGACTCAAAAATTAAAAATCAAACTAGGCTTCTTGTATAGAATCAAAGGATGTCTGTCTTCTTCCAAGTGTAAAACTATTGTGCAGTCAACCTTCATGTCTGTCCTTGACTATCGAGATATTCTGTTTTGTCATGCTGCACCATCAACACTTCAGCAGTTAAACCCTGTGTATAATACATTACACTTAATCATGCACCTTTTAAATAGAATGAACTGCAAACTTCCCTCAATCTTGAGTCTTACATTCCTCTTGGAGATTTTAAAGCTTTATTATCTGATGTTTTTTATGATCCTTGTAACTGTTTAATTCCTCGTTTATTGTGTGGTTGTGTTGAATCTGTCTGCTGATTGTGTTCTTGTCTTGTGAATGTTTCTTGTTCTCAGGTATCTCTTGGAAAATAGATCTTAATTTCAATTAGACTGCCTGATTAAACAAATATTAAATAAAAGCATCAGAACAGGAAAATGAAACAGTGCAGCTCATCACAGCGTGAAAAGATATTTGCTCAAATCAAAGTCTGTCGAAGTTTATTTACTTTAGACACAGTAGGCTACAAATCGTCACAAAGAAGATACAAACAGTTTCAAATGGAAGAACTTTAAAGGAGTAGTTCAACTTTTTGGGAAATATGAGAATTTTCTTACTTGCTGAAAGTTAGATGAGAGGATTGATACCGCTCTCACATCGCTAAATATGATGCTATACGATGCTACAGCCAGAAGATGGTTAGCTTAGCTTAGCATGAAGACTGGAAGCAGGGGGAAACAGCTGGCCTGGCTCTTTCCAACAGCAACAACATCTGCCTATCAGCAACTCTAAAATTCAATAATAAATTATATCTAGCTCGTTTAATCAGTACAAAACCTAAAGTGTAAACATGAAGTGAAAAAATGGCTAGCTGTTTCCCACTTCCAGTCTTTAACCTAAACTATTCGGCTGCTGGCTCTTGCATCATATTGAGTAGAAAGACACAAGAGTTTTATTGATCTTCTCAACTAACTCTTCAAAAGAAAAGCAAATAATTTCCCAAAATATCAAACTATTCTTCAAAGCCATCAATCCCATAAGTTTATTAAAATATTAATCAAATGTATTTTAAAAATGGTCTGAACTGGTTTCCCTTTGAATCATGTACATTATTCTTGCAAACAGAAACTCAAGTTGGAGGAAGGAAAATGAGGGCTCAAAGCATGAGGAGCTTGTAAGTAAAGTATAGTTTATCATTTGATTTGTCTTTGGTTTGTGATTTCATGCGTTGGTTCAGTTGAGGCACTGAGCAGGGAACATCAAAGGCTCTGGGTTTATGAATTGTTGAACATCCTAATAAGCATAAGGGACATGCTGTAGCCTTAAGGTCCGGGGTACCAGACTGGGAATCAACACATCACTGCTGGAACACACTGTGAATGTTAAAGCTTAACCACTATTTCTGCCACAGTTATGACAGCACACAATATGCCTCTAAAAAGTGCAAGAATGAAGAGCTGTAAAGGTTTCTGAATCAAAATGAAACAATCCACTCAACAGGAAACTCCTCTATGCAGATTTATGATAATTAAATGACTTTAACGCTGCTATTATCATATTTTTTTATATTGACGAAGGATGAAATGAAAAAGTAAAAATGTGAACTGTTGCTGGTAGAAACTCAAAGAGAATTAACACCCCATCCAGCAGTTCTTGCATTGTCTTTTAACCCTCTGGACCCTACCAGAACAGCCACGCCCCCATTTTCCTCATTTATGATTTTAAAACATCGCCGAAATCGTTTACTTTGGGTTAGAATAATATTGTTATTTACTCCAGAATCCGTAGACTTTCCTGTGCACAGTGAGCAGCATAGTTTCTGTTTAAAACTTCATTACTCCTATGTCATCACACAAGCGTTATCAACCAATCAGAGCATTTCTTTGACCAGCGGGGGTAAATGAGCCAATCACAGCTTGTTCAGGATATCGGTTCTAGCTACGGAAAGCACATAATCTGAAACAATGGGACAGTGGTGCTTGGTGAATGGAGATTCAAACATCTTTAGAAAAACACTTCTGACGATATGGACTACATTCAAGAGCGGTAGTTGGGTTTGACAATAGTTTTTGTTTTTTGTTTGTTTCTCTTCTTCTTCTTTTGGCCTTACATTTATGAGTTTGGATTGTGGACTATTGGAATTGACAGCCACGCTTCTCCATAAGGGCTTACTATGGCTCCGGGAGGGAGTCAAAGTGAGGGGGTAAAGGGTAGCCAAAAAAATCTCAAAAAACGTCAGAAAAGAGACAGATCAGAGAATGGGAATGAGAGTGAAGGTGCTTAAGACATGAAAAAAATGTCAAAGTTTGAAGAGGAAGGTGGATTTAAGTGTGTTGTCAAGTTTAAGGATAAAAGTGACAAGGCCTTAAACCCCCTCAAGCTGTCAGTGGAGCTAAAGATAAAATGGGAATACTGAGTGTGAAAATGATGCTGAATGGAAATATTCTTGTCTTCTGTAAATCCGAAGCCCAGAGATCGAAGGCCATTAAAGTTCACCATCTGCTTAACAGGTCCCTTGAACGCTTCATTCACCTGGCCAAGCTCAAAATGCTAAAGAGGTGATATACATAAGTCCTGAGATAACAGAAAGTGCCATTGTGAAGAATTTAAAGGGAGCTGAGATTGCAGCTGCTTGCAGGTTTAAAGAGTCTGGCACTGCTGTATTGCTAACATTCAAACAGGAAACAATGCAAACAAGAGTTAGTCTGGGATATATGAGCTTTCAAGTGAGACAATACATACGGCCCCCTGTGTGTTGTTACAAGTGTCAGCCCTTTGGACATGTAGCAGCAGCATGTAGGGGAAATAGAAGATGTGGAAAATAAAGAAGGAACCACGACTTAACACAATGTCAGGCTGAGGAAATCAAGTGCTGTAACTATGGTGGAAACCATACGTCTTCCTCCAGAGGGTGTGGGCCGTCACGTAAGGGCTGTGGAAGTAGAACAAATGAGAGCCTGGGGGAAAATGACATATGCAGATGACTTGAGGAAAGTGAGGGGATTAGGGGAACCTACAGGTCAGTGGTAACAAATGCACCCTCCTCACTGCCTATGGTTAAGGGGGCTGCAAGGCAGATAATAGAAACACAGTCATTCCATGCATTTATGGCAGACATTCTGTGGAGCTAGAAACCAAACCAAAAGGTCAGACATCATTAAAGTGGTGGTAGATGCTGCAGAGAGATTCCTTGAGGAGATATACCTAGGCTTAGAGAAGCTGCACAAGTACATGAGGCAGTAGCTGGAAGTGTATGAGAGAGGGAGAAGAGAAAGGAAGTGTACAGACAGGAGTGAGGTTTACACTGAAGAAGGAAACATATAAATAAATGAAGATGCTGATGTTTTACATTTTACAATCGAATGCAGGGAGTTTTGTCACAAATGGGCAGGAATTTAAGAGATTTGTAGATGTATTTAAAGATTAACCAGAGGTGTTGAGCTTTCAGGAAACTTGGCTCAAGCCATGTTTAGACTTGTTGATATGAAAGTGTCAGACATGACTGAAATGAAAAAAACTGGAGGAGGCTGTGTAACATTTATAAGATTGGATGTACAGTACAAGAAGGTGAAAGTCTACACTAGAATGTGTAGTAGTAAGTGTATGGGGAAAGCACACATGGGTAAATATAGTAAACTTTTACAATCCCTGTTTGCAAATTAACATCAGTGAGTTGGAGGGAATTATGGAGCAAATAGGGACCCCAGTCATTTGGATGGGTGATTTCAATGCACACAACACCCTTTGGGGCAGTAGCATAAAAGATAATAATGGGACCATTTTAGAGGAATTTATGGACAGGTATGGGTTAATATGTTTGAATGACAGCAGGCCAACAAGGTTTGATGTTAGAACAGGTACTGTTTTATGTATGGACTAAGTGCTAGCATCCAGTGAACTGGCAAGGGTTGCAGAATGGGACTTTACACAGCGATCACTTTCCAATACAGTTGAGATTTTGAAAAACCTAAAAAGACCAAAATACTTTGACTACAGTAAGGCAGACTGAGAACAGTTCTCTGATAGGCGTAATGAAGCTATTGAGGGGCTAAATGGGAAAGGAACAATAGATGAATGGAGTAACAGCTTATGTGAAATGATTATGTGCAGTGCATATGACTGAGTCCCTGTAAAGAAAAATCCTAAAAGGAAAATTAGTGTACCGTGGTGGAACAAAGCATGCAATAAAGCAGTCAGAGATAGGAATCATGCCAACAGAACACTGAGAAAATATCCAACAGAAAATAGAGAAATAGAGTATAAAAGATTGACAGCCAAGGCTGGGAGAGTGATGAAGTCTGCAAAAAAGAGTGCTGGACAGGATATTGTGGAAAACTACGTGTAGAGATGTCAATTGGTGAGATATGGTGGGCTGTGCACTGTATGTCAGAAATTTTAAGGAAGAATAAAATGCCAGTATTAGAGGAAGAGGGCATGGTTGCTACAAGTGATTTGGAAAAAGCAAAGTTGTGTGAAAATAAGTTTAAGGCTGTTGAGCAGAGCAAACATCGCTGAGGAAGGTATGAGGAAAAGGAATGAGACACTAAGGTAACATATACAAACTTGAGGTAAATGAAGATAACACTGATGTTTGTAATATCTATTTCTCATTGGAAGATTTGCACAGAACTATTAAATGGGAGGAGAACAGCTCCTCCTGAGATCTTTAAGAGATTAGGTGATTCACTGATTAACTGAGGAAATATTGGTTCTCATAAATAATATAAGGAAAGAGGGAACTCTTCCTAACTCCTGGAAGCAAACAGTGGTGGTTCCGATCTTAAAATCTGTGAAAGATGCTTTGCAGACAGAGTCTTACAGGCCCATTGCACTGACAGCAGTGTTGGGTAAATGAATGGAAAGAATGGTCACTGATAGATTAAACTGGAGAAGGAGAGTTGGTTTAGACCAATACAAAGTGGCTTTTGTAGAGGGAGGAACACTATGGATTCACTTCACTCTGAGATAAAGAAAGCCATGGTAAATAAACAGGGATGATGGCAATGTTTCTTGATATTAAGAAGACATAAGACATGCTATGGAAGGAGGGGCTAATTCTAAAGCTGTATGAGACTGGAATACAAGGGCAAGTGCTCAAGTGGATTCAGGACTTCTTGAAGAACAGGATTGTTCAAGTTAGGGTTGCAAAAATAGACTGTAAAACATAATGGACGTGGCCACTGTGATTTCACTCATTGGTTTGTGGACTCCATTTTGAAGCCTCGAGTTTGACTGTTGCCATCTTGGATTTTTGGAGCCAGAAGTAACCTAATTTGGACGAAAGGGTGGAGCTGACCTTAACGCTAGCTGCTTGTTTGGTTTGTACAGTGCATTTACAGTCTGTGGTTAATTCTGATCATGCTAATGCTAACTTTCGCTAGCGAAAAACAGGTTTAAAACCATTAAAACAAAATGTACTTACCAGAAAAAACTGAACATCTAACTCCTTAGGGAGTCTTTTAGTACACCCAAATGCTGAGCTAGACTTTTTTAGGCAACCAAAATGTTACAATTAACTTGAACTGAACATGAACTGAAAACACACTGAAATAGCAACAGTAATGGCTACGGCTATGCTTATACTCTGTGAATCAGGGGTCACACAAAGGTTTTGTTACCTAAAAAGCACTATTTGCCTGTGATGGTACCCACCTGTCACTCAAAGCGGCCACGTCCTTATTTATGCATATCATGCCTTAATAAAACTTAAACAGATGAATTGTATAACAATTCATCCCCCGTACAGTTCTCATGAACTGGGATGGGGCTTTTTTTGTACCAGACTGTAAACACATTTATTTCTGCTGTAAAGTTGGCCATTTTAACATGGGGTCTATGGGGATTGACTTGCTTTTGGAAGCAGCCTCAAGTGGCCATTGGAGGAACTGCAGTTTTTGGCACTTTGATGTTGGCTTCATTTTTCAGCCCTGGAGTTTGCCACTTTGTTGGAAATGCTTATTCTGATGGCACAGATATTGGTAATGGAACACAACAGGGAAGTAATCAGCCAGCCAGTTTGCAGTTGATGGGGCAATCTGGGAAGAAATATTTAACAAACAATTGAGTGACTGCAGGAAGCCCTAATCAAAATGATACGATCCTGTCACTATCTTGTCATTCCTGTCTTTATTGTGTTATTTTCTTGTAGTCCCTAACCTCCTGTATTCCTCTCCAGCCTGCTTTTCCCTCCACACCTGTTCTGCATCTGCCTCATCAGCCCTGCCCTGCTAGTGTTTCCCCTTGCCAATCAGCTCCTTCCCTGTTATTCTGTCTAGTCACTTGTTCCCTATTCCCTTGTCAGTTCAGTTTGTATTTTAGTCCTGTTGTTCAGTTCAGTCTTTGTTGGATCCCTGTTCAATTTTGCTTTGCCTGCACTCCTGAGTCCTAAATAAAGATTAATTCTTCAGTTCTGTTGCCTCCTGTTTCCTGCATTTGGGTGCACCTGCTCTGCTCTTTGTAACACAAAATAACTAATTAGAGTGAAAAGTGGGGATTCAAGATTTCAGTGGAAAAAAACAAAATATGTCATATTTGGTAATAAGTAAACTGAATGTCGGGATTTAAATGTATGGACAAGCAACTGAGAGGTAAAAGAATTCAAATTCTTGGGTGTGCACTTTGATGAAAGACAAAAAGCAGATGATGTTGTGACTAAGTGTGAAAAGGTGATAAATGTAATGCATTACCTCTCAGGAAATTCATGGGAGCTGGCCAGGATACACAGTGATCTACAGAGCAATGATAAGGTCAAGACTATTTTATGGTTGTTTATATTATTGAACAGCAGCCAAATCAGATCTAAAAAGGTTGGATGTAATACAGGCACTGGGAATATGTTGTGTTTAAGAGTGTTTCATTTTCAATATTAGTACAGAGGTGGAGAAGCTGGGATTGGGAGAGGTAGGAGTGGTCTACTGGTCAGTTATACCACCATGGATTCTACCCACACCAGAAATAGACTTCAGTATATCAGAAAGCATAAGAAAACATGATAATACTGCGTATACGGGCATGCTAAAGGAAAGGCTAAAAAAATGTACTGTAACTGTTCTGAAACTGTATAGCTCAAACGACTGTCTAAGGGGGGTTTGGTATATACAACAGAGCTAATAGCTATAATATTGGCACTACAGTGGGTAGAGGAAATCAGAATGAGGAGGGCAGTCATATG
Source organism: Thunnus maccoyii (assembly GCF_910596095.1). Lineage (NCBI taxonomy): Eukaryota > Metazoa > Chordata > Actinopteri > Scombriformes > Scombridae > Thunnus > Thunnus maccoyii. The sequence continues at coordinate 12,406,624 of NC_056553.1, read as the reverse complement.
CTCAGACTCAGCCTCAGTTCTAATGACACTGAAAGAAAACAAGTTAGGGGCCCGACCAGACGTTGTGGTGGAGCTAGTGGTTCTGTTGTATAAAACTGAACAGGCGGGAGGCACGATGGGTTTCTTTGGGTGACAGCCCATGTTGGGGTAGAAGGGAATGAGGCTGCAGACATGGCACTGAAAAGAGACATTGATCTGAGTATAGGCATCGGGTACCTGAATGTCAGTCTATCATCAAGGAAAACATCACAGCTGTTTGGCAGAAACATTGGGAAAATGAAAAGAAGAGGCATCATTATTTCTCAATACAAAAGAGTGTAAAGACAGAGCATTGCTACATGAGAAGGCATACTGTCATTATGACCAGGCTAAGACTAGGACACTATGGATTAACATGGGATCTAGTGAAGATGGGCAAGCATGAGGATGGACTGTGTGGAACCTGCAGAAAACAACAAACTGTTAAACATCTACTTGTCGAATGCAGCCTGTATGAAGAGCAAAGAGCATAGTTATATACCACATTATCACATATGGGAATATAGACGGTCAAAATTAGGAGCCTTCTTAATCCCACCAAGAACCAGTCAAAAGCATTCCTTGAATTCATCACTGCAACAGGATTACACATTTGAAAATAGACATACCCCAAACAGCAACATAATCCTGACCTACAAGAGGCAGCAAAGTAGCCTGCCAGAAATGCACAAGAAGAAGTTTAGGATATCTCAAAAAATCTGCCAATGGCAGCCTACAGGCAGCTTGTTTGTAGCTACCGCACAATGTAAGAGAGGTCAAGGGAATACCAATTAACTTGGTTTGCCCAGAAGAACAGTAAAAAAACAAAAGCAAAAAAAGGAAATCAGATGCCAGCTCCATGGCACAGAAGTTGATACTGGAATGCGCTCTGGAGACGTTTCTGCAAAGCAGTCAGGGGGTGCATGAGTCCAGGATGTGTAAGTAAATTATGAATTATCTACTTATTTTGAGGGCTAATTGTATATAGAAGAAGGAAAAATAGGTTTCTTCACTTTTCAGATTGTTTTAGTTGTTTCAGTGTGTGTGTGTCCTGTCAATCATATATATATATTTATTACTACTCCTATTTAAACTCTTTTTAATGCACAAATTGAAGAAACTGGCGGGATTACATTTCACTGTGATTGTACCTTACATGTGTGACAAACTTGATTGATTGATATACATTTATTTTATACATGTGAGAGCAGTTTCAGCATATATTAATGTAATAGTGCAATACTAAGAGTAATGTACATCCCCTCAAGCCATTCGTATTAGCATTTAGTGAGCTCTCCTCAGCAAACTACTACGTGTATACAGTTGTAATTTTAGTGAGATAATTATCTTCATTTTCACTTGTGTTTCAGCATTGCTGATGATGTCTGTGTGCAGTCCAAGAGACCAGAGCCATAGTAGGGGTACAGAGTCGAACTCTCCGCCACCTTTGTCAACTTTAGACCAGCCACAGGATGGAGCAGAGTCCTCTTTTGTCCAGAGGATGGGCTGTCTGTGCAACAGGACCACTGCTTTCATGTGCAAGGTATGTCTAGTGCCTTTCAGTGTTATAGTGGACAGAAACTGCCATGAAATACACCACAGCTACAGCTCATCTTTTCTCATCGTTTCATAAATGTAGGGCGAAAAAACGCCTGTTGTTGAAACCTCTTTTGAAGGCTATAATAGCAAAAGTGAGTGAATGAGGCAGTTCAAAACTGGGACATTTCTGAGCCTTATTGTGTTCTCTGTGAAGCCAAATTTCTCCTCTATGTTACAATTGTCTGGTTTTTTATCAAAAATGATGAATTTCTATAGGCAAGTTTCATGTTTTTTTTCTACAATTATTACCTCCGTCCATGACTGACTGAGTCACTGACTGAGCCCTCTAGCATTTCATACACAGTCCAGCCATATACTGGGTTTTGACTTAGTCTTATTTAACAGTGGTTTGTAATAGTTTTGGAAAGCACTGACAAATTATGTTGTTCTGCCGATTACTGCTGATAGAGGCACCAGATTAGAAAATGCTCTTTTGTTTTGTTCTGGGGCCTTGTTGCTTTTAGCTTGATGCTTTAGCCCTTCGCTTAACTTGAATGGGGTTAAAATGATTCAATTGTGCGACTCTTCTAGATTTTCCAAATGTTATTGAACCAAATGGATCAAATTCTGATAGTGTCATTTCATGGGGGTTGTGAACCTCAAAAAAATGTATCCATCGATGTCAATTTCACAGTGTAAATCTATGGGAAAAAGTGTTTTTGGGCTGGTGTGCATCACGTGACAGACACGGAAGTTGCAATTACACAGTTTGGCCACTATGTCAAATTGGCCTCAAAGCCTGGCGCTGTTCCTGGGGGCTGGGAGTCCACAAACCAATGGGTGACTTCATGGTGGCTATGTCCATTATTTTTTTTAAAGTCTATGGTTGAATGTGGTGAAATCTTGACAAATGAGGCAGTAAAACCATCAAAGCTCCAGAGACACCTAAACACAAGCACCCGGGATGTGTTGGGAAGCCAAAAGAATATTTCCTAAGGAAAAGGGACAGACTTCAGACACAAGAGAAAGTCATCACAACATTAACAACTCAGTCAGAAGCCACTTTGAAAGCTAGCTATATGGTTGCTGCTTGTGTAGCTCATAGCAAGAAACCCTTTACAATTGTAGAAGAATTTATTTTGCCTAGCGCTGTGGATATGTGCCGAGAGTTACTGGGGGTGGCAGCTGCAACCAAAATTCAGCCAATACCACTCTCCAATGACACAGAGCAGATGAGCAGAAAAATTGTTAACATGAGTGACGACATCGAACGCTAACTTGTGGAAATAAGGCAAGTCCATACTTTGCCATACATGACGAGTCAACTAACATTAGCAATACCACTTTATTGTTAGTTTTTGCAGTAATCTTTACAACAATCTACCAGATGGTTACTTCACTGAAAAAGGTCTTGAATGGAAATACTGTACAGATGTTTGTACAGGGCACCAGACGCCAAGTGGATGCACTGTTTCTTACACAGGGAAAGTCTAGCAACAAAGCAGATGTTGCTAGAAATGCATGAACGTGGCTGTGAAAACTGTGTTGATCTCATTTCCAAGAAACAAGCTCAAGTGTCTCACTGAGGGCAAGCAGAATATTTATTTTGGTCATTCACAGTGGTATAATATATTTACAGCCAAGTTTATTTTTTCTCCTTTTTTTGTCATATTATGGGTTTTTTCCTCATTTATTTGGGAAAGTGGTCCTCAGAAATTTTCAATCAGAAGTGGGCCTTAAGTTACAAAAGGTTGCCAACCCCTGGTATAAGAAACTGTCTGTTCACAAATCCGCAATACATAAAAGCTCATAAATGTTGCATTTACGGCTCCACTGCACCCAAGTGGCCAAAAAATCAGTTAATGCAGCTTAAAATGTGACTACTGAGTGTGCTGCTGCAGAAGCAGAGATGGAAACTCTGCACTCCACTTTTTGATATTGGAGACCTCCACAGAGAGACCGCCACGCTCATGGCTCCATGGGAAAGAGAGATGAATGACTTTGAAATTAATGGAAAACGCTTAAGTGTAGGCCGCCAGCATGTGGCATGGGCATTGAACCTGAGACAAAGATTAAATATAAGAATGGGAGCCAGAGTGACTCACCTTGATTAAATCTGCCACGGCTCAGAGTTATTTCATAGTCCTGAAGAGTAGTCATGAAGACTTCCTGCCATTACGTTGAAATATCAATGACCTTCTGAATGAGGACGTTGGGTGAGTGTTTTGCTGCAGCCACAGTCGTTCAGGTAAACCATCAAGACCAGTCCCCAACCCTTCTCGTCAGATGCCCTGTCATAAACTCAAGTTCCCCTTCATCAACATGATTCAACATGTTCCAAATGTGTTATTTTGAATTGATTTTAAACCAGATATTTAGATCATAGATAATCAAATTATTGTTTTAGTAATTTTTTAAGCAAAAATGCCAAACATGCTTTTTCCAACTTCTCGCATGTAAGGACTTTATAGTGTTCTTTGTCTTCTGTGATGATAAACTGAATGTCTTTGGATTTTGGACTACATTCTGACATTTTATAGACAACTAATCAAGAAAATATTTTGCAGATTCATTGATAATGGAAATAATTGTTAGCTGAAGCTATTCACCATCAATTATATTAAAATTAATATTACTATTATTGGTTGAGTCAAATTTTAATTTTTAGTACTTGGAGTGAAGCAGAAACTGCATGTTTCAACCATTTTATGTTGATCTATTCAACTATGTATATATTGCCTTTTGCTAACTACTTCAACAGTTTATCTATTAATTTATCTATCTATTTTAACCTTTCTTTTAGCCAAGCATGCCAGCATCACCTGTTTATCCAATGGCTTTTTCACTATTTCACCATTACTTTATCTACCTATTTAACCATTTATCCATTAGGCTACTTTTAGCGATATATTTCAACCATTTTTTCATTACTTTTAGCTATCTATTTCAACCATTGATGCACTACTTTTAGCTAGCAGTTTGGACTTATTTGCTCTCTTGCAAGATAGTTTTCACACGTTCTCAAAAGTCTTCAAGTGTACATCCAACTTAATGTGTTAAAAACAAATTGTGATTTCTATATTTTAGTTGAGCTACTCCACAGTCTTTCCACATACCCTCTGGCAACTTCAGAGCCCCCAAGGGTAGGCTACAAGTCTCTGATCTAGACTCTTATGTAAATGTTATTAGACAGTGGCCTCGACTGTCAGACTGACAGCTTATTTTCTTACTCAAACAAGCAAAGGTAAGCTTTAGTGTCAAATATGTGACTGATCCGGGTGCAGCTTTAATGCCTGTCAGCAACTGTCAGTTAATAATAATACATAACACAGACAGGAGGTAGCCCAGGGTAACCGTTATTTGATGGTTATTAAGAAACATTAGCATATATCACTTTTACTATACAATGAACATGGTTGCAAACACTGCATTAAACAATTTGTAAAAGTTGTTTGCCACCATCTATTATTACCCAGAGCTGATAAGGCAAACATTTATGAGAAACAACAGTGCTGCTATTCGGTGAACATGTAGGAGCAGAGGAGGCTCTTGTCTGTGGGCGAAAGAAATGCAAGCTATAAACATTTCAGCGGGATCACCCATGCCGTTAAGCCTATTTGTTAAGGCAGAGAGGGCAGCTTCTCATCAGCAGCAGCTTCTGCCAATTAGGATAAAAGAAGTTAATCCCTGCAAATGAGGATCACATGTGAAACTGATTGTTTAATTTAAATGCACTGTGGCTGGACTAATGGCAGCACGGGTATATAAGGCCACTAGGAGCACAGGGGGAGATGCTCCATTTGTTTCTAGGCTGCAACCTAAGATTTCCTTCCTTAATAAGCATAAAAATGCTGACACACATTCCACATGCTTTGCAGCTAATGACATAACTACGTCAATGTCTGTAAACTAGTGGCAGAAAAATAAAACAGAGGCAAGGAGTCAGATATTTATGGGCATCTTCAGAAATTAAACAGGAGCTTATTTGTGACGTTTATTGGAAACTGGAGTCAATGATATAGGTTTAGGTCAAAGGTCATGACAGGTCACTGCATATCTCAGTATAAGATCTAATATGAAGTCTGAACCAGGATTGGATATGATGTTATGATTTAGACACCTGCAAAAAAGAGTCCTGGAAAAAAGAAAAGAACAGACATGAAGCACTTTTTCACTTTCATAGAAATGGAGAGTTTTATCCATCGCCCTCAAGGTGGTGTCATAAATTGTTATTATAGAATACAGATTTAATTAAAACCTCTGATGATGTGAAAAACATAAGTGGACCTTTAAATAAATAAATCCATGAAGTACTGCCACACTTAAGTGACTGACCACGTTCGACACCATTCTGTCAACTTAAAAGCTACCTTCTTTATCACGCCTCCCTTTTATCAAAGCTTAAGTCAATCTTTTGATGTACAAGTCATCTTCCAGAAAGAAAGCTGCATGAAATACACTTTGTCTTTCATATACACAACCTTTTCAAACATTATCTATATGAGAAACTTTCTATGTTTATTAAAGTGTGAGCAGAATGTAAAGAAAGTATGACGTCAATCTTTCAAGGCAGTATTTTTTAAATCCTGCACAACCTAAACTAACTTGTAATAAAACTGCAGCAAACAAGACAGCTATGACTGGTCAAATCAAAACACAGATATCTGTCTAGGCATCAAATTAACTCATAAAGCTCAAAGTCAGGATTCAGGATGTGGACAGAGTATGACATTTTACAGTCATTGCTCCGGCTTTTTAAATTTCACTGAGTCGCCAATTTAAATGAGGGTCAGCAGTTCTCAAAGACCAATTGGACCATTGCTGCAATTGCTAAAATGTGTCACCTAACAAAACAATTTAGTATTCTGTGTTTTCTTCCAACCTCTGCTGCCCTTTCCAGTGAGTCTTGATTCTGTCTCAACTTCATTAGTCAGTATTTCCAATCTTGTTAAACTCAGAGATCTCTGAGGCTACAAATCACTTTTAACTGAGTTTTTTTGGCCTAATGTGCATTTACAGGGGGCTTAAGCTGTAATGAAGTTTATATTAATACATTTTATTTTATTTTTAATTGTATATAACTAAGCAGAGCAACAATTTCCGTTGATGCAGACATATATATACTTACAGGAACATAGAAGATTAGTAGCCGGTGAAAGAGCTCCATCTAGTGAAATAATGCAAAATTACAATTGTTTTTTTTTTTTTTGAATCATTTTGTTATTTCGTCCATGTCCATCCTGTTTTGCTTCTTAACGCAGGTTCAAACATTAAAATTCTTCTAATCTGAATAAACACATATTGTGTTCTCTTTGCAAAAGAAAAGGTAGTTTGATCTTCTTTATGTCTCTATTATCTGATCACTGCTGAATATGGAGGTAACTCTGTTTTCTTGGACACACAAACCAAAGATCAACAAGTGGAAAAATTGACACTGTTTATTAATGAAATGTCAGTTTTACCACAGCAGGAAAAAAAATAAAGCCCTGTAATCACCAGTGTATTTGGCAGTTACAATGAATGACATTGTTATGTTACTTTCCATCATTATAAACAATTTGCAGCCACAAAAAAACAAAACACTGATTCAACCTCAAGTGAGTCTAATTAGATACAAATAACTTATTTCTGCTGAAGGAAACTCTCCTGGAAACTGACACAAGGTTTAGAGTTAAGACTTAAGATGTCAATAGAAGAAGGTTTCAGTTGTATAGTGCATTTTTACTGTATGTTTTGAACCTTCATAATGAGCATAATTATCCTTCATTTTTAATTCAAGTGTCCACATTATTTGGTTTTACATCTCAAGAACATCAATGGCATCATTTTCTTTTACAATTCATTTGGTCAACTGTGTAGTTACACACATCTTGTAGTCTACAGTGGAAATAGTGAGTCAGTAAAACCTCCTTTGTATCAAAAATATTCAAAATCCTGCACTGAAAATACCATGAAGCAAAACAAGTAAAAACACAGTTACACTTCTTTATGGTTTTCAATCACCAAAAATTAAATTAATGTGAACCCTGTCAAAAGAAACTCAATTTAAACAAGATTTTACGCCTTAACCATATGGTTAAACACAGCATCAATAAGCTGTTTATTGAGCCAGTCTAACTTTCAGCACTGTACCAAATTTCTGAATAGCAGTCTAATTGAGAACACAATTTTCTATTGAAAGGCTCAATTGTATTGATCTGCAGCTACACTTCATTTTACACTCCCAATGAAAAACGTTTGAGTTTCCTTAATCTTTGTAGCTTTTCTAAACTATTGCTTCTTTACAGTAAAGGATGTTTGGATTGTCGGATGAAATGTTACCCTTTTGCTTTCCATAAAAATGCCTCTAACCTCCTTCATAGAATAGATAGATGAAAGGGACGGATAATATACAATTCCGCTGCAGCCACAATACTATAAACTAATAATTCATTTCCCTTTACGGATATCACTTGCAAATTTTTAACTATTAAAAATGGAAAACCGTAAAAGCTAAATACACAAAATGTTTTTTTAAAAAATTAACTAATAGGAGACTTAGCATCATTAATTAGCCAATTAATTTAGCAGCGCTACTATAAAGTATTCTATATCCAAAATATAAATTATAACCTTATGATTTATGTTTATAACTAGAACTAGAAGAACTACAGCTAGGGAGTGGTGTTGTAGACCAAACAAAACAAGAAAAAAAAAGAACCAGGATATAAATATAATTTTTAGCTGAACCTGATATGTAAAACATTCAAGAACAATTTCCATCCCAAACACAAATAAAACATCTACAAACTAATAGTGCAGTCAAAATTTCAGTTATATTCAACCCATCATATCAGTGCTTTCATACTTTTACCCGCAGTTTACATCTTGACAATGCAGAGATCAGTAGACAAAGATGGAACAGACAAACTAAAATATATAAATTTACTTTGATCGTACAAAAAAAAAGTTTAAATTGGATTTGATATGAAGCCATTTTCCTCTGACCAAAATCTGTTTTGAAGCTTAAAATAAATATCCAACATCTTGCCATACATGGCCATAACTGCGAGTGTAGAATGTAATTTCTATTAAGTCATTTTAATAACGGAGCCCTTGGATTTGAACCTTTGCGATGACTAGCTGAGCACTTGCCGGTGTATCTGTACATAAGACAGACAAACTAAAACAATCAACAACATTTGCATTGTCACACAGTAAGGCATGGAACCACCCCATACTTGCACATTTTTGCTGTATCTTACAGGCCAGTAATGAGCAAGTAATTGAAAACAAATTAAAATAGCTGCATTGCTCACTTTACTTCACTCTCACCGATCTTTAATCAAACTACACTAAATTATTTACTTTAAGTATCACACTGTTACCAATGTGAGATGGACGAACTAATTACCTGCTAATCAGCCACGTAAACCTATGTTAAAAGTAAAATTAAATCTAACGGCTGCTACAATCACTATCCGTCACCTAGCATTGTAAACTGATTACTTTAAGGAAAGATAATCAATGGCCTGTGGTAGCAGATATAATACTGAGCTGAACGCCTGCCGAAATGTGTCTTACAAAATCACAAGCATAACCAGCTGAAATTTTGAGAATATTACTTTTTCTACATGAAAAACTTTGATCAGCAACTCTGACTGAAAAAAAATCCTTTTATCTTCTTCAAGAACATTTTGGACGTACTCCTTCAACCACATCCCAAGTTGTTTTGTTAAAATCTGATAATTTTGAGGATTTGGAAAGAACTGCATTTCGCTGTAAACTCTTTACAGTCTTTGAAACCGTGTACACAAAGTGCAAGTATGTATTGTATACAAGAAAATAGTGAATATTGTCCATGATGACACAAAAATTTTTTGTTAAAAATCCACATGACTTCTTCATAACTCATGTAGACTACATTTTCTTCCTTGCTCTTCTTACCTGCACTCAAAACCGGAGTCACAAAGAGGTGGGAGAGGTGCAACACGAGTGTCTAAGTGTGCCCGTCAGACCCCACAGTCATTGGTTCTGTCTTGGAGTTTGCGGGTGAGGATGAGGACGGTGGAGAGGGAGGCGACAGAAATGTGGAAGATCAGCTGCCACATGTTTCTCATGCCAAGCAGGTAGAAGTTGCATAGGACGATCACACTCAACAGAGTGAAGGACTTGGGTTTCTTTAGAGATGAATGGAACAGGTACAGGTGGCACTGTGGGCACAGAGAGGACGTTCATATGAGGACGAGCGTCAAAGAGAGTTTGATACGAGTGGGCGTCAGTTTGTGTTAAAAACTACGTGAACTACGTTTACCTGAAAAACACAGCAGACAAACGCCAGAAAAAAAGCCACGACATTCCATATTCCTTCATAATCATCCTGTGTCAAGAGAAAGAGATGTAATTAAACAAACTTGTGATTTGTCATTCAGGTGGAAGTTCACTTTATCTAAAATGAATGACATTTATTACAGATTATAAGCTAATTCACACAAGAGTGACAATCTGTGCAGTTTTGTGCACGCCTCATCATTATTATATTCTATATATGACAGACTTCTGCTTCCACAGCAAAATGCTAATCCTCAGCAGCCAGCTCAGCCAGCTTAACATATCTATAATTAATGCTAGCCTACGCATAACTATTTCCACACAAAATCCTCAAATTAAGTTCAGTGTAAATCAACAAATGGCTTTGTTTATGAATGAAGGAAACCACAGTCTAGCATTTAATATACTGGCAATTTATGGCACATCAACAAACCTTTATAGATTTTTAAAAAAAAGCAATTTGACGATAATTTATTTGTAGTATTTGTGATAAGATCCAGGAACTGCCCATACCTGGAATGTGTACTCTATGAGGTGCACACCACGGATGATGTTCAAAGATGCACACATGATATTGAGAACCAGAGAGAGGATGCCTGGTGCTGTCACTGGTTCAAGTCTTACATTCTGACCTGTTAAACAAAAGCAAGTGACCATATAAGTTCTGTGAGATTATAAAACTCAGTGAATGCAACAAGTGCTGCTCCCTGCTTCTGGATTACTTGAAAAGTAATGTACATATTTATTATATACAGTTTGCAGTGCTGTCAAAGGCAGTGAGCTCTGTATTGTGCTGTATATGCTGTACTGTGTAATGTTTACCAGATCCAGGGGCTTGCTCCATATGCCCATTTGCGGTGCCGTTGGTTAGCTCCACCTCCTCCAAGGTAAGGACTTGTGGTGGGTGGATGTTCAGATCCTGCTGGACCTCTGCCAATGTGATTTCTAGGGCCGGACCACCACTCTGGTTGTACTGCTGCTTTAGCTTCTGAATGGTGCTGTCTGTCAAATGTCAGCAAGCAAAACATATTTGGATAAATCCACTTAAGACTGGAGCTTTGCATGTTATTCAACACACCACATTTTAATTCAAAGTAATCCCAAAATGTCAACAGCAAACCTAAAAGACACTATTTCTTGTCCTACTCACCAAATTCCAAAAACGGATATGGCCTGGCTGCCAAGGCAACAACAGTGCTATTGTAGCATGTGGTGAACTCCCAGCGCAGATCTTCCAGGAAGCAGAAGGCCTTAGCAACAGGGAGGCTGCAGTGGCACACGGTCATGTAGGATACACCCTCTGAAGAGACGAAGCTGAACAGGTGAGAGGAGAAAAGGTGTTTAGTAAACAAACAGCCTGACGCAGCTTGACATAGATGCCCCTGTGATCAAGTGGACAACATTCTGTTTATCTTATGCATCACTAAAGAAAATACACACTACGCATCGTGTCTTTGTGCAGTTACACAGAGCATGACTGAAACTGTTTCCTGAATCCTTACTATATGTTGAGTTTCTGGCCCTTGACCGTCCCTCTGTCAGGGAAGAGGGCCAGTGCCTTGCTGATGGTCCTGAGCTGCTGCTTCCTCTCCTGGAGCTCTCGATTGTGTTCAAAGTCTGTGGAGGCTGACAGGGGGAGTCCATCCCTGACCCGGACTACAAAGGCAAACAGGATCAGAGACATGATCCACTGGGTCCATGAAGAACACACTGCCTACACAGGGTAAAAAGCAATTTCAGATCAGTATATTAGGTCTGCAACTAGATTGTTTTCATTGCCAATTATAAAAATCAATTATTCGATACATTTTTGGTCTATAAAATGTCAGAAAATAGTGAAAAGTGGCCATCACAAGTCCCTAAAGCCCAAGCTGACACCTTCAAACATCTAGTTTTGTCTGACCAACAGTCCATCACACACAGAGATTCTGATTATTATCACAAATGACAAAGTAAAGCAGCCAATTCCCCCAATTGAGAGGCTAGAACTCAGGAATGCTTTAGCATTTCTTAAATGACTAATGGATTATCAAATAGTTGGGGGTTACTTGTCAGTCAAGTGAATTCAGCTCTACACTGAAAATACACTCAGTTGCCATTTTATTAGGTACACCTAGTGAGAATGAAAATAGTCTGACAGCTCATAAGTATTTTCAGTTTCGCTGAAACTGTTAGAGAGATATGAATTTAACTTAAATGTCCTTTTAGAGGCTGTAGGTTGTGGTGCTGTTACACGGTATAGATTTAATACTGAGAATTGTTTCCAATATTTTGTCCATCCCATTTGCGCCACTCAGGAAAGACTAAATATCAAAACATCTCCCAGTATAATGCAATGCAATCCAGCTGCAGTGATTATTTATACACATAGGAATGATTACAGCAAGAAAACCCTATTTTAATGTTCATTTGAGCATCTGACTATTGTTTTAAGACAGACTTGTAAAATTGTGAACCCGTCCTTTAACCTCTCAAAGTTAAAACTGAACATTAGCACCTTGGTAAAGGTCGGATTTATTGCAGAGTTGCTGCATTACTTTTAGCTTGTGTACAAGTGGAGTGTTTATTATTAACTGCGTAGATTTAAAAATCTTAAACTTTTTCCCACTTCAGTGCCATTTGGAAATCAGTGAGATTACAGTCTTAATTTTAATTACAAACCTTAAGTTGTAACCGTGTTACACCTTACCTCATTATCATGGGTTTCATGCTGCACCTTAGCTAAGTTACTGTAGGTTAGCTGACTACAACATCATATCAGAGAAATACAAGCCCCAGCTTCAAGATGCGCTTTACAAGTGCAGTAGCATACTTTTTAATATCCCCGACTGATACAGAAAACCTGGATAACCTGTTCTAACTGCTATGTAAATTACGTTAACATTAGCGAATAAGCTAACTTCAATTCTTCTTCCTCGAAACAACAAAACCACAACAAATCTTCTACGGAATACGGGAAGCCGAGAAGGACAAAATTATTCTTTAACCATTCCGAGTTAGCGGCACAAGCAGACAGTCGGCCCTCGGTGACTAGCTGATTACCAAGCTAACTGCTGCACAGAGGTTGGTTTTGTCATTTAATACTTTACACCATTTGTGGTATGATTTTAATCGTTACGTGAAATGTGAAGCTGGGAGACATTTACACGTAAAGTGGCTGTTAGCTTAACCATCCAAGAAGTGCTAACCGTGTGTTAGCTATGTAGCGATAGCCTGTTAACTTTTTCCTGTTTGTTTGTTTCTCTCGGCTTATGTTGAACTTTGGTTTTAGACAAAAGTTAATGAGTAAAATGCGTTTGTTAGTTAATGTTATAGTCGTGAATTTGCACATTTTGCGGCAGTTAATGTGTGTGTAATGAACAGCAGCACCTGGCTGACTCGCCTGTTTGACTATAATTGTGGTTCATTACATTACGTGTTAACTGTATTTCCTCCTTTTTAAATAGCTAATTAGGTTTATTAACTTATTGAGTAGCTATCAAGTAAATGTGGTCGGCATTAATGGAAATGCATTTAACGCCAGTACACCGCAAAAATCTTCAATTTAAATTGTAGTATTAAGAATAAGAAATACTTTTTTAATCCCGTCACAACAGCACCGTCCAGCACACCTCACACACAATAATAGATTAAAATAAAATAGTAAAATAGAAAAGGTTTTATTATACATTGTGCATTAATTATATACGTAGTATATAATCAAATAAAATGAGTAGTGAGACAGATAAAATAGTTATTATCCATTGTGCAATGATTATTTATATACATACTGTATAATGAAATATAATTAGGCTAAGAAAATGAAATAAGAGTAGGATTATTATTATACGGTGTGCAATAGAAACATTGTTATTATTATACATTGTGCTTTTGTTTCCAACTGTGGCATTCGTGTGTCTGCCTCTTTTTTATGTGTTTATGTATATATGTTTGTATATTAATTTATACATATAACTTAATCATTTCTCTTATTCATTGCTAACCAAAATACATATTAATCTTTAAAAAAAAAAGCTTGCAAAGGCTCTTCTAAGTGTGTGTTCTTCTGAAGGTGGGGGTGTTTATTGTTGTCTATAATTAGAAGGAAGGTTTTACAGTTAGATAAGGCTATGCACAGTCAAGGTTAGTAACATGATATAAGTCTCGCCATTAATACAATGCAGTGTTGTTTTAGGTTTGAGCTGTATAAGGCTTATAATCACCTCCAGTTTTTATTGGTGAGATTTGTGAGGGCAGTTTAATTTAGCTTCTCTGTCCCAGTTTCTGCATTCATCAGCAATGAAATAAGGTACTATGTACTCTACTGCCTCAGGTACTGTTCATTAATTTGCTCTAGATTAAAGTCTGTTGACACACAGCCCCTCCCCAGCTGTCAAATATGATGAAGTGTTGACAACATTAAACATCTGCAATTCAAATAGAAAGGGTTTAAATTTGTTTGGGCACTCTGTAAAAAAGGGGAGTTGTTTCTATTTCACACTCCAAATATTTCCCAGATTTACTTTTCTGGTTATGTTTTTTGTGCTTCATTCTAAAAGCCCTGTATTTTGTTACAAAGCTACACCGTATCAGTGTAGCAGGAGGGGCTGCACCATAGCAGGTGCACATGAACAGGTGTGCAGGCCAAATTAGGTTGCAGAATCTTCTTCCTTGTACCCTGACTTCAAAGCTTGGTCAGTGGCCTGAAATGAAGTCAAATCCTGTAATGCTTTCTCTCTGTTCCCCTTGTTAGACTCCTGTTTATGCAAAACACAAACAAACACACCACAGGTGTTAACTGTTACATGTCAGCACAGTGACACTGAAATATTTTTAACCATATGCTGCCTATATCATAAAAATACTTACTACCATACCAATATCCTCCTGACTTGCACTAATGTACACTGTACTCAGCAAATAGGATATTATAGTTATAGTTATGGTTATATATCTCGTCTCTATTCTATTTTTATTTATTCCATGGTATTTTTTGTATATACTTTTTCTATCTATCTATCTGTCTATCTATCATCTATCTATTTAAATAATGAGAAGAAACCCTTTTAGAAATCCAAATTAGGCCTATTATTTGACACACAACTTTCACTTTCCTTCCTTACTACTAAAGCTATGTTTGACTAGTCAACCAGTGTTACATGTAGTCTAATATGTGAATGCTGACAGACCAAATGTTACTCTGTGGTTATAATTAAGGATGATTTCTGAACTTTTTGAGCACAAAATAAAAATATTGTGCCATTCAGCTGGTCTGGTTTGCAGTAGAAGAACACTGACATTGACCGAACATGGTACCAAAAGACCACTAACACACCTTGAATATTAACTGTAGGTGGGATGAAGTCTGCTGTCCAGGCAAAAATTATAAAATTTCCAAACAAAAGCATTTCTTTGTGGGTAATTTCCTCTAATTGAGCAGACAAAGGACAACAAAAGAACAGAATGGCTGATATTGACTGTCTTGCTCTGGATAGTGTTCTTATCTTCTTATTGACTGATTCCTAAAAAAAGAAAAAGCAGAGCAAATTACTTTAACTCCAGTATCTAAATATAAGAAAAGCTTGTAAAATTGTCTTATCCTACAAGCCTTGGTGACAGGAGACAAAGACTGTATTAATGTGGATTTGTGAAGCAAGCTCCACCTGATCATAATGTGTCTTATGGTGCAGTATTTTGGTTTCACTTTCACCTTGCTCAGGTTGAAATCTGTGCCATTTCTGTCCATTCCCACTTCCATAAAGACACTGACCGGTAGCAGCAGTTTGTGACTTTTTCTGTCGAGAATTTGTCACACATAGATATCTAAGTACACCGTGGAAAGAGAGTTAAACGTGTACAACGAGCAGGCTGTGCTGTGCTCTGCTTGGATTTGCATAGCCAGTACATTTCCCCGCAGACTTCTCTCCCTCTCCTTCCATCACTCTCTCTCCTCCCCTCTCTGTCTCCCTCCTCCCTCGCTGTCTTGGTCTCTCTACATTGTTTTCCAACTCACTCTTCTCAATATGCTGTACTTCGTATGCTTACATTGACAGATAAAAAGAGAATGGTGCTTTAAGAAAAAGACAGACCTATCATTATTTTTCCTGCTTAGCATTTTTGTACTCTTTCTACATTTTAGGTCACCCGGACTTTGATCACAATGGGGGTAAAAGACCGCCCTCAGTGTTACTTTGATGTGGAGCTCAACCGGGAGCCAGGTAAGAAAAATTAGTTCAGAGGTATGAGGATTAGTTAGTCATATAAACAGCCACACCTTACTTTCATAGATGATTACTTTGAACTGATATCATCAATACAGATGTTTAAAACTGTATGCATGTTGTTTGTTATTGTAGCCTTGGAGCTTTTGACTGATTTTCATTTAGTTGAAAATAATGAAAGTGGAACACTCAGTAGTGCACTGGCTTGATATACTGGTGTGAGTCATTAGAGCATTACGTATTTTTCTAGCAGCAACTAACAATATGTATGAATGTAAGTAAGGACAGACCAGACCAGTTTAGTGACCTCAAGCTTAAATATGTAATTGGCTCATTTTTGGGTAGGGAGGGGCAAAACACCACATCATCACGCTCGTAAGAATAGCTTAGCTACGGAAAAGTTTGTCTGAGCTTCACCACAGGACTCTTTTAATTATATGCTGGAAGCCAATTAAAAGCGTGAGGTGTAGTAACGTTTGGGATACTTGTAAATCTTAATTGTATCCTTGGCCTATTTTTTTCTGCCTCCATTGTTCATTGTTCCATATCACGCTGAGTTAATATTGAAGATGCCTTAACATCTTTAATAATCAGTAGTAGAAAACTGAAGTGATTCTTCTTTTTCTCTTGTGTTTTGTAGTTGGGCGAATTGTCTTTCAACTTTTTTCGGATGTTTGTCCCAAGACAAGCAAAAACTTTCTCTGTTTGTGCACTGGTGAGTAATGTAAAACATGTTTTACTCAAATATGCTTTTGAGACATTTAGTGCATATTTTAGTTTCTCTAAGCCAAAGCAAATCATGAGAACGAGACAAGCAATAACTCTTTTCACACAATTTTCACAGTCTCAAAAACAGCTGCTTACTGTGTCATTGATTCCTTTAATAAAAGCAAAGACATTGGGAGGTAACCGGTAGCTTAAGTCACCAAGGTTCATACCACATAATAATTTTCTGGGTTTTGTTTTCTTGTTTCACATCTCTTCTTCTTTTCGTTCTTTTTCATGAAAATAATCACAATGTGTAGATAAATAAATAACTAAATTGAAGTGAAAACAAGAGCTCCAGTACCCTGATACTTACCCCTGCTGGTCATGTAATACAATGAGGAAAGGAGGTATGGCCATTGTGTAAATTGTCTGGTGACAGATGGAGTCTCTGGATGGATCCAGGGTCCCGGTCTGCCTTCCTAGATATTTCATTCCACTGAGCAGAGTGAACAGAGTGTACTGTAGTAGCGGTGGTCTGCCTAGAGATAGCCATAAATCTGCAAACAGACTGCAGATCGATCCTCCCCTCTCATTTTTCATCCCACCTGGCCGACGGGAATGTGATGCTGGCAAGGGCAGACGTGGGAGATGGCTGGTTAGTCTGTTCCTTTTCCTGAGCATAAGTACACACACAGGCAACATAACATAACACAGTAATATACACCAATTTGCTGTGGCTTTCTCAAAGTCTCAAATGTGTCCTTTTTAGATGGGGGATCAGCTCACACCATAGGAAACCAAACCCCTTGGAACAATGCTCGAGCCAGTGAAGCAAAATACTAGAAGATTAGCAACCAAAGCTGCCAATTTGAACAGCCAGCCCTCTGTCCTCTGAAAGCTCCCTTAAACACATCAACACATCTAATGAAATTTCTCCACGTCTCCTTTCACCCCAAAGGAAGGGGAATCCAGGGGGTAATAGCTTTCACAATCACCCCAGTGGAAGATCTCTTAATGAATTCTGCAGTCCTGCGCTGGAGTATTAACAACAGGATGCCTGAATAAAGGCATCTAGTTAATTCTCTCTCTCCCCCCCAACGGAGGTTTCATTCCCTTGTTTAAACAAAAACCCCATGCGGCATCATTCAAGACATCTGGTATACACAGAGGCACTTTGTACAGTAGCAGGCCTGTTTTGCATTTTGTAATCATTGATAGCTCAGTTAATGTACGTATGTTTGCAGGTGAAAAGGGAACTGGCAAAATCACAGGGAAAAAGCTGTGCTACAAAGGCTCCACATTTCACAGAGTTGTAAAGAACTTTATGATCCAGGGAGGCGACTTCACTGAAGGTAATGATGTCTAACGTGTAACTCTGGAAGTGTGTTTCACGGCAGGTTTAACCAATTTGGCTGTTGATTTTAGCTGCATTGACGCTATTCCACTATTTTCCAACTGCTGGTGCCAGTTTTACATGACTGAAAGCAACTGGGGCGTTGGAAAATATGCTGTTTTGAGTAAAACAGTTTTTGAAGAAGTGTTATTATTCATTGTTTCACAGCATATAGGCAGTTAACAATTATTAAGATTAGCTTTAGCGTGGGTAAAAAGTTGATTGAAGCTTTAAAAGTGCCAGTAAACAAGCTCAATGACTTTGTTATGGATGTTTATGGTAGGAATCCAGGAGCCACAGTTACATTTAGTCTGACTTTTGGTTTAATAATTTTACTATTTTAATCTCTATAGGAAATGGAAGAGGAGGAGAGTCCATATACGGTGGCTACTTTGAAGGTAATTTGAAGATCAAGTTTTCTAATAATCAGTCTAGATTTCTGATGTCTCATAAATGTCTATCTAAATAGTTATGGACCTCCAACTGAGCTACTTTTGCATGAGCGTAACATTGCGTGTGCCTATTGTTGTAATCATGGATTTCTTGTGAATTTTCCTATGTATGACCTTCACTTTTCCATTGTATAGTGCTGTCTTCTATTTAGTTGTGGGCTTTATCAAATCAGCATGGAGAGTAGGCATTCTCTTTATTGAAAGCTACAATCTTCCTGCCTAAAATTTTCAACATATTCTTTTATTTATAGAGTGGTCTTTTGCAAAATGAGAAGGTAAGAGATGTACACAGCTCAGTAACACCATGTCTACACTGTCCCCACCTGCCACCTTCTTCAGTCAGTAAAAACAGTGCAAATGTTTGCAAAGGCGCAGATGCAAATTTGTACTGAAGGGATCTGACAGGATTTTCCATTCATACAGCTTCCCTGTTAGACCCCCCACAGCCTCAGGCTGCTCAGATTACTTTTTATGTTACATGTGATATTTATAGCTACAGTACCCTTATAACATGACTGCCATGACACGTAGTCACATACAGACTGCAGGTTTCTTTGCTCAGAGTACTACAGTGGAAATTTAGCCTTGCAGCATGGATATAGTATTATGAAGATACAGTTAAGTAAAGGTTTAGGCACTGGGAGGCATTTTATTTTTCATGTTTTCCAAATTTGAAGTTTCATTTATGCGAATAGCTTGATAAAAATATTTTAATGCTTGACTGTAATCACTTCAGCATGACCTTTACACTGTATGTAGTATCTATTTACTATTCAGATATGTTCAAGAATGTTTTCAGTCTGATATTTAAAGATTATGCTGGTGGATTTTCATGTTTTAGTCGTTTAGGACTACATCACTGTAGGTCATTTTCTGAAAGAATTCCATTTGTTTGTAGGTTGTTTTTCTATTGATTTATCATTAAATGTTTTATTTATATTAGAAGGATATGAAACTCCTCTTGCAGAGACTTGAAACATGCTTTAGAAAGATGATCCATCCCATTACGTGTAAACAGGGACCATTACATTTGTGTATTGATTGTTTGACTTTGGTAATGCTTTATTTTGCAGGTCCTTTCATTTTATACTAATTTGCTGGAAAAAATTGAGTAATTTGCAGGTATTTAATGGTTAATTCTTTGAGCATTTTATAGAGAGGGTGATGCAATTAGGTACAAATTATAAGAAAAACTGAAAAAAGTGTTAAATTGTTTATGTGGTAAGTGCCAATTCATTATATTTGGATTTTTTAAAAAATCTTATTAAATTACACTCTTAACAATTATTTAACTGACAGAGAATACTAAGTTTTACAGTGTGTATTTTTGTGTGTCAAACAATATATTAGCATATTAGGTTTTTTCAATAATTTCCTAAAAGTAGCTGCTGTGTAACCAGTAATTCTTAGGACATTTCTTTGACAGGGTTTTGTCACTCGGTAGTACACAGGAAATGTTCTCATAATAGAGTTTTTAAGAAACAAACAATATGCTAATATATAGTTTGACAAACAAAACTATACACTGAAAACTGTCAGTTACAGAATTGATAAGTCTAATTTATGAAGAATTTTTGCAAATTAACGACTATGTATAACCCGACTAAACCAACTTACCACCTCTTTTTTCTTTTAATTTGTACCAAATTGCAACACGCTCAGTAAAATGTCCTAAAAATCAACGGTTAAATACCTGTAAACTACTCAGGAAATTAGTATAGACTGGTAAAATAAAACATTACCTTTAACAGCACAGCTCATGAATATTAGCAAAGTCATCATTCAAAATTTTCAAAGTGTTCCCTGCTCAAAAATGTTAACTCACTTTATGATAATTAACCTTGATGAGAAAAAAAGGCAATGAAGTGTTCACTTGAATGGATAATTTATCTCAAGCAAGTATCAAGTCTTACCAATTTGATCCCTGTAGCATATCAAGATGAAGTGAAACCAATATGGTGTTCTTTGGAACATAGTCAGAATAATGTAAAATGTATGTGATTTGTAGTTAAAAGCCTAAATCAAGTAAAATTGGACCAAACAAAATGTGTAGTTGGGCAGGTTGGTGAGGCGATGATTAGGTTTGATGGATTAAAAAGCTGATTTTTCTTTTTTCCTGTTCTTCGCTAAATATTTCCTGATATCACTGATTAGAGGATGTGCTCTTGAGACTTCGTTCCCTGTTTTTCTGCTCCCAACAGATGAGAACTTCACTCTCAAACACGACAGAGCCTTCCTGTTGTCGATGGCCAATCGTGGGAAAGACACCAACGGC
The DNA here is from genome assembly GCF_910596095.1 of Thunnus maccoyii. NCBI lineage: Eukaryota > Metazoa > Chordata > Actinopteri > Scombriformes > Scombridae > Thunnus > Thunnus maccoyii. The sequence continues at coordinate 12,385,729 of NC_056553.1, read as the reverse complement.
TCACAGTTTTTCATGTGAGTGACATTCATTAAACCAAATCACTCTGCACCCTTTTAATAACTATATCATTTAACTGACTGGTCACTTGCATTATTGATTTGCTTTTTTTGAATGAATGTCAGTTTTGTTTGAGTTTTTGCTTTCTGTCACGTCTTCTGTTTTGAGATCAATCCCCTCTCTGTGTGCAGTTAGAATTCAAAGTGCAGAGAAACATGGATTCAATCTTTTTTACCTACAAATGTGTTACATTTTTTCTCTTGCCGTTTTTGTGTAAAATTTACAGAAACTCTAGCATCCTGCTCTTCCAAGGTAATGTGTCTCCAAGGCTGTGTTTCTCTCTCTCCTGACTGTATTTATCATTCAGTAGTTTGTATTTGCAAGCATATTGCAGAGTACAGTGTTTAAATGTTGAAATGTTTAAACAGTATTCACAAATGGCTTGAGGTGACACGTTATCTTTTATCACAAAAACAGGTTGTCACCATAAGTTAAAAGTCCTCCATGAATGAAAATTCATGAAACATGAAGGAAGAAATTTAAATATACTGTTTTTTTTGTATGATCCAAATATGATAATGTAATTACCCACACTCTGCTGAGGGTTTTCATTGCCTATTTGTCACTGTTGTTAATTCAACAACCAAAATTTCAAGTGATTTCTGAATAGATTTACAATCAAATATCATTGAGCAAAGGGTCTTACAAATTTCATACCTTTTTTTGAGATTGTTCCCATGGTACAGTAGCACCCACACCTTGTTGAAATTACTTGTTCTCATTCTTTTCCTCCTTTTTCTCCTTTTTTCATGACCCAATCACTGCCATTGGTTGACCCTTCCTGGCTTGATTGCTTGATTTTCCACAAACAGCACAACCAAGATGGCACCTCATCTCGATGGGTAAGTTTGACCAAATTTTTACTACCGCTAGGTCACATTTTAGCAGCATTTTCAGCATTGTCTTTCATTTTACTTCATTTAACAGTATCCTTAAAGATACCAAAATAGTACGCAAGTCACTGTATAGTTGTGTATGAATGAGGCAGCAATCTTTTCTGCCTGCCCGCAGAGTCCACGTCGTCTTCGGTCTAGTCATCTCCGGCTTTGAAGTGATAAAGAAGATTGAGGGGCTGAAGACTGATTCAGCTAGCAGACCGTACGCTGATGTGAGAGTGATGGACTGTGGACAGCTGATCACCAAGTCCGCTAATGATGGTAAGTTCTGTCATTGATATATTGCCACCTACCCACTGTAATTCAATTTAAGCTTGAGTGTGTGTGATGTTTGGCTTTGTGTGACAGTTAGGCTACAGTCAGTTGTACATTATGTGTGTATTATTTGTGTATTTTGGTGATTTATTTTTGCACTTCCATGAATTAGACTCACAAGAGGCTGATTTTTTTTTTTTTTTTTTTTTAAAGAAGAAGCAGAGGCTGAGATATCCTGACTTTCAGTCTCTAGTATGAGTCAGGTTCCAAAAGCGCCAAATCCTTCATTTACCATAATGCAGCTGGAAATAATTTGACTCAATTTGTTTGTTGTTGTTGCCCAGCCTGAGATTATATCATCAGAGCTTATTTTCTCCAACTCACAGAAAACATCATACAGCTGTTTTCACTGGAGTAGTACTCCATGTGACCACTAAATTGACACTGATTTGTAAAATTGGTGTAGTACTCTTTTATACAGTTCTGATATTATCAGTTAGTTTTCAACAACAACTGTACATAAACTTAGACCTCTTGTTTTCTCTCTTTTGTTTTTGACTCCTTTGTTTCATATGGTTGTACATGGGTCATATTTTGAGCTCGTTCTGTAAGAGGTTTGCATTTTGATGCCAGCGTTTTCCCCTCACTGGTATTAGGACGGGGCGTGTAACCTGATCTTCCTTTTAATGAGGATCAGTCAGGGGGCTCTCTGTGGAGTTCGGTTGGCATCTACCCACCTGACTCTGCCAGGTCTGCTTACACGGCCTCCAACATACCGAGAAGAATAAAACAAAGCCTTTGTTGTTGCGGTGTCATACCACCCTGAAAATGACTCCTGGCATTTGAACTTTCCATCATCCTTTTACTTGTACTGAATATATCAGTGTTGTAGTTTTAATCATCAAACTTCAAGTCAAGGTCCCAAATCTTGAGTCAAGTCAACAGTTCAGGTCTCAAGTTCTCAGATTGATTTTAGGAACTTCTGCGGTTGAAGGCAGATTTTTGTTTTTAACGCTTCTATACTTTTACACAATTTGACCTATTTAATCCTTAAAAATAAGCAGATTTTCTATTGAAATTACATAAATGCTGTTATATTTCTTACTTTAGTTCTTGAAGGGAAGAGGAAAAGAGCCTCCCATTCTGCTGACTCGTCCCTCAATTCCCATGACTCGTCCTCTCAGTTCTCCTCTTCAGCAGAGTCTGAAAGTGAATCTGATGAAAAGCTCAAACATCACAAACACAAGAGACGCTCAAAGAGTAAACGGTCAAAAAAGAAAAGGAGGGAATCAAAGAGGGAGAAGAACATTGATGTTCTGCCCTCCAGGCAAAGGTAAATTTTTATCCTTGTTTATTTTCACACTTTAACATGCTTAAAGAATTACTCACATATATCTCAAACGTACATAATCACACTTCTGATCCAGTTTAAGCTGTACATCCACGTATAAATACAATTACTGACATGAGTCACTGTCAGCTGTAAGAGCTAAGAGACGGGTTGATTCTTTGCATAACAAAATATTGTTTTGCATCGTGTCGTGTTGTCACAGTCCTGTGGAAAGAGAGATGCTGGAGGGAGAGATTGAATTGGAAGGAGAGAAGGAACAGGGCGGGAAGAGAGAAAAGCCTGTAGTTCGACCGGAGGAAATCCCGCCTGTGCCAGAGAACCGTTTCCTGCTGCGAAGGGACATGCCATCTCAGGAAGATAAAACAGAGATGTCAGTTTTCAGTTGGAAGTCATTCTTAGTATCTTTTTCTGGGCTTACATACCGAGGTAATTTCAGTGGGTTGTTAACTTTGAAATATGATTTTTTTTTTCAGAGTTGAGAAAGAAGAATCGTCTCTTTCAACTGACCAAAAACCAGCAGTGTCCAAGTCTGGACGGAAGATCAAAGGCAGAGGAACAATGGTATGCTCACCTCAACTAAGATCAGAGATTTGTCATCTCATTCAGATTTGGTGTTGAAGTATTTAAAATTTTCTAGTCTTCCTCCAAGTCTGATCCACTTTGTCCAATCCTAAGGGCCAACACGCTTTTAACCAGAATTTGATTTTTACAAACTGGTCACAGAATTGAATACTGATAAATCAAGGTTTTAAAACAGAAAAACATACTTCTGTAGCCCAAGGTTATGCTTACTTTTTTCACATTAGTTTTACTTCTTCAGGACTCCTAAAAATATTCAAACAGCAAGAAAAATCACTCTTTGACTGAATCAGCTAATAGACAAGTATGACAACGGGTCGCAATTAGACATTGCTTCATTTAAGGGGTCACAAGCTGAAACTGTTGTGGACCCCAGCTGTTAAGAATTGACCTCCATATCTATTTCATTGACCACAGAGACGAACTAATTATTTTTTTGTTCATCTCTGCCTGAATAACCTTTTGCCACTAATCTGCACTCTGAAATTATTGTCAAGATAAGCACACCTGAATCATAAATGTAAAATCTTTTTTTTTTTTTCCTTTTTCTGCAGAGATATCACACTCCCACAAGGTCTAAATCCCGTTCTGCATCTGTGGAAGAGCGTGGAAGCAGTGAAACTCCGCCACACTGGAAAGAAGAGATGAAGAGAACCAAAGTTTATCAACCACCAAGTATCGAGAGATGGAGCAAAGGAGACAAGTATGACTTCATATTTTACTTTGTATATACTTTGTAAAGATGTATTTTACATACATCTTTTGACTTAACAGATTGAATGAACATTCCTCAAGCAGATGGGACGACAGAAGTGACTCTGCATGGTCCCGGTCTGCAGAGCACTCTTCAGACCGCAGCTCTGAGAGGTCCAGCCTGCGCCGGCAGCAGAAGAAAGAGAAGAAAAAAGCGAAACACAAGAAGAAAGCCAAAAAACGTAAACATAGCAAGAAGAAAAGCTCCAAGAACAAAGCTCAAGAGCGTGTCCTGTCAGAGGATGAAAGATCAGTTTCTTCAGGAAGAAGGTCTAAGTCCAGAATGTCCCGCTCTCCATCTCGTTCCTCTTCAAGTCAACGACATTCGTCACCTCTGAGGAGACGACCATCCTCAGCGTCTTACAGAGACTCACGATCTTACTCCAGATCCTACACATCCAGTCGATCCAGATCTCGAGGGAGGTCCCGGTCTTATTCAAGGTCCAGGAGCTTGTCTAGGTCTAGAAGTCGATCCCGGTCCAGATCTCAGTCCTATTCTCGATCCAGGTCAAGATCAAGATCCAGGTACAGATCCAGGTCTCCATCTCGAAAGAGGAGTTTATCAAGATCTCCAAGAAAGCGAAAAGCCAGTAAGCCTGATTCAGATGCCATGATCCACGTACCTGAGAAGCTCTCAGAGAGCAAAGTCACATCTGTCTCCAGACTCCCTGCTGTCCCCGCCCCAGAAAGTGTCCCTGTGATCCCATTGAGCGACAGTCCTCCACCGTCACGCTGGAAGCCCGGTCAAAAGCCCTGGAAACCCTCCTACATCCATATTCAGGAAATCAAAGCTAAAGTAACTCCCAGCAACATTTCCTCCACAGGTGACAGCGTTACAGAGAAAGCTCAGACCTCCGTTACACCAAAGTGTCTGCCAGGTGACCACGAAAGCGACAAAGCACACAAACCTGCACGGCGCTCACACAGCAGGTCTTCCAGAAGCAAGTCCTACAGCCGCTCTTACAGCCGTTCATACAGCCGCTCATACAGCCGCTCAAGGAGTAGAAGTTACAGTAAGTCCAGGTCCAGATCCCCTCATGAAAGCAGGTCATCATCTTACAGCAGATCAGACTCTGAAAAGTCCCAGAAATCAAGTAGCAACAAGAAGAATTCATTAGACAAAGAATGGAAAGAGTTTTACAGTTCTCTGAAGAGGATAAAACATTTAGATAAGTACATTTCAATTACCGGTAGCCAGGATGCTCACTCAGAATCAGAGAACAGAGTAGGCAGCGAGACTGATATCAGTGGCTCTTTGGAGAAAATGAAAGAGAAAGGCGGCTCACAGGATCAAGAGACAAAACACTACAGTTCAGTGCCAGCAGAGAGCTTTAATAGCAGGTCTGAATGGGATAGTGACAGTGATAAAGTGAGCCAAAGCAACAGCGCCACCCTAAAAAAACAGAAACAAGGAATTCAGTCCAGTGAACTTCTTGACAAGAAGCTGTCTGCTCTTACTGGATGGAATTCTGAAAGTGATCCAGAAAACATAACAAGTAAGACATTGGCCATATCTGAAAAAGAGGAAGGAGAGGCAAGTTCAGAATCTGATTGCGAAACTTCCAAAAAGACATTGGAGGCAGCAGTCACTGTGGCACACAAGACTGCTGCTGCTTCTGGTCAGTCTGGGGAAAGTCCTGAGAAGGCGGCAGAGCCAGAGAAGCACAAGAGCAAGAAGAAGGCCAAACGTAAACATAAGCACAAGAGGAGAGGGGAGAGCAAAAGTGGTTCCCATCGCAGTAAGGACAAGACAAAGAGATCTAAGAGGAAACATCAGAAGCTGAAAGAGACTTTTCACTGGCAGCCACCTTTAGAGTTCGGAGAGGAGGAGGAAGAAGATGAATCCAAACGAGAGAAACATAGTCCAAGTAGCGTTGTCAAAGAAAGGCCTGGTGTGGATTGTATGAATAAAACGGACCAAAATTTAACCTCCTTAAACAAAAATCCTACTAGAGAAGAAGAAAGGGGGCAGCAGAGGGCAAAAGAATGTAACAAAAACCCAAAACAAGCTGAATCTCATCTTCAGTCATCCAACAGGAATGGTGCCAACAGTACTAACTTGTCCAGCGTCAAAGAGGAGCAGGAGTCATTAGATGATATGGACATTTGTACTCCAGAGCATGAAACCGAAACAATTGTTGAACCTTCAGTTACACATGATTCTCTTAATAATGCCACTGAATTAACCCTAAAAACTACCTCAAAGTTTTCAGATCTGGCCAGTAAAGATTTACCTCAGCTTCACAGCAAAGAGCAGCCGTCTGTTACCTCCACAACAACAGCTGAAGGACTGAAAGATGAGGTAGCTACTGGCAAACCTACTGGTAATGTAATAAATTTCAAATGGAGGCCTTTAAAAGGAATGTCCGCACCACAGAATGTGAACGTGCCACCTGTTACCGTGAAAAACACACAACTTCAACAGAGCCAGACCCAGAACACGCAAGGAGTGAAAATGGAGATAAAAAGTAAAAGCCGCGTCCGACCCGGATCGCTGTTTGACGAGGTCCGTAAGACCGCACGACTCAACCAGAGGCCGAGGAACCAGGAGAGCTCCAGCGAGGAAAGATCCCCCTCTGTGGGAAAGACCCGTGGGAAGTCACGCACACGGTCCCCGAAGAAGTCCACCAGAAAGTCCCGCTCCGTTTCCAGTCACCGGTCCCGCACCAGAGGGTGGTCCCACTCCTACAGCAGATCCAGAAGTAGATCCCGCAGCTCCAGCTACTCCTCCAGGTCAGAATAAAAGCTATTTGATTAATGAAGAGCACAAGGGCAGCATGAGTAAATCTTTTTTAAATGCCGGATAGGCTTCTTGGACGTTGATCAAGATTGTTGTGAAGTGATAAACTTGATAGATGGGCATTTAGTGTTCAGTCTAGAAGCCAAATCTGTGTCTGTGACATAGACTTGTTGTTTTAGCGTGGGGAAAATGTAATTTATAACACAGCTAATTCTTTTAGGAGCCGGAGCAGGAGTCGACGGAGACGTGGGAGAGGACGGTCACACTCCCGCAGCAGCACATACCGAAGTTACAGAAGTCATAGGTACACCCTCAAACACTGGTTTAATAATCTGTTGTAGCACCTAATGGATCCCAGTGGGAAATTGTTTTCAGTCAGAATCAACCACATAGAGAAGAAACCCTGGAGCTTCTTGGGGTTTCAGTATCTTACTCTACTTTGCAGCTGGGGAGACATAACAGTCAAAAAGCTCTCATGTTGAAAAATGTTTTAATGTTTTTAAAAGACTTTCCATTGTATTTTCCCTTTGTGTAGTTTAATATAACACGTGTATGATTTGTCTTTGAGTCTGTTTCACATCCTCACATCCTGTTTCTTTTTCTTATCAGTCGGACTTACAGTAGAAGTCATTCCAGAAGTCGCTCATACAATCGCCGTAGGAGATCCAGGTCTGTGAGCCTCCTTAATTTACTAATTCTGAAATAAAAAATGTTCTCAAATTGTTTATGCAAAGGGTCACTGAACGCCCTCAAGCCCAGATATAAACACAATTATTCATTTACTATATTCAGATTGTTAGTTTGTATAAAATGTGATATGTTTGGTTAAGTTGGCTTGGAATTTGATAAACTGGATACACATCAAGCTAAAAGTAGCATCATATGAAGCAATCATTAATGTCTGGAGTCATTAATTATAGTATGAGGAATAACCAATACTTTTTTTTACTACGGATGCAGACAGATTGATAGGATTTTGATTATCAGAAAAATCACTTTGTGCTGTATTAAATAAAAGTAAATAAGCCAGTAATGGATTTTAAACATCATCATCATCATATCATATACGTCTGCTAAGCAGATCAGCATGAATCAAACACCACTCTGGAGATATTCCCAAAATAATATCGCCGCTGTCACATGGCTGTATGTTAATGCAGGTCAGATTCCTCTGACAGCTATTCCAGTCGGAGTCGGAGTGCGAGCAGGAGACGAGGGCGCAGGCGAAGTGACAGCTACAGGAGCTCAGACCGCCGATCCCGGTAAGACACATACATCCCTGCTGAACCTCAACAGACTTCAACAAGGTGGCAGGTCTCAGTTCAACCTTTTCACCCTCCCTTACTTCGTTCCAGTGGGCGAACATTAAAATGTGGTTTGACACCATGACATACTCGCCATGCAGCCATTAATACAAAGGGAATACAACATGTCCATGCCTTTTTTTTTAACCAAAGAATGTAACATCGATACATTTTGTTTTTTACTTGTTGTAGTTATGAGTTAGTTCAACATTTTTGCCATAAATTTAATTGAACTGCTTGAATTCTAGCTATGATAATCTCTCTCATGGCTGAAAGTATTAAATTGGTATCTCCATCTTCTGCAGGTCTTACCGCTCCTCCAGTCGCAGTTCTTCCAGGCGCAGAAGTCACAGTCGCAGCAGTCGGTACAGTTGAGCCGCACCTCAGGCAGGCTGTCAGGTTCACTTCCACTGAGAGGGAACAGAACAACAAAGTCTGGACACTGTACACACAAATAGCAAATTACTTTTATCGTCACACATCAGCAACTAAAGCTCCATCTTGTATACTGTTTTAAAACTGTACTGTATGTCGTCCTCCATGGTGATACCAGTATACAAGCTGATGTAACTGTCTTTGAGGAAATGAATGTTATTGAACGTGAATAAATAAACCACTTTTACAACCTTACGCAAAGGCAGATCTCTTTTAGGGACTACCACAGCTGAGAACAACTGGGTTCAATCTCGTCAACATGGCCACTCTTAACAGATATTTTCTATGTGAAGTTTATACTTCTTACAAATAATATGAAGTAAGCTGTAAATATTTTTATTATTATATATTTGGGTATTCTTTTTTTTTTTTTTTTTTTACTTTTGTCTTTTTATACACTGAAACAACTAAATGTACATTTATTATAAATGTCTAATCCTCTTCTCACAGCTGTGAAGAGTTAGTGAGTTTGGGTTGAAGTTATGCCTTAAATTCAGGGTCAGAAAGACAAGATTGTTATCTGGTAAAGTCCTCATTGAATGAAAAATAACTTGTTGGTTTCTGTATCTGTCTCAAGCTGTAATTTGTCTGTTGTATTCGTTTTGTTACTGTATTATGACTGTGCAAACTGTACTCAAAGTATAGTATGTCTGATTTAGATTTTATTTGAACAGTTATTAATATTTACACTTAATAAATACCAACAGATCTTAAGCCTGTGTTTCTGTTTTTTCCTCATGATGCAGATCATAGTACTGTTGAGTAGTAACCAAAGACCATGTCCTCAAATGGACCAGGGGATTTGAACCTCTCCAATGGCGCCATCTACCTTTCAATTCAGAACTGCAGGCAGGGTATTGTCTTCATCCTGGCAGATCTAAGTGTATGTATTATCTTTATGTCAAACACTATAAAGGGCTACAGTGGTCAAACAGTGATTTCAATTTCCTGATTAAAAGGCTCCACTGTCATCTTTTTTCTATTAGATGTCTTGCAATTAGAAGAATCAGATTAATGCACGACTTAAAAATTCCATTCCCAGAGCCAGGCGCTTCAGTGGAATAAGATTTTTTTTTTTAAAAAGAGAGACGACTCCATTAAATTATTAATCGTACTCAGAACTAATTGAAAATTTGGTTTCCTCCTTGCTAATATTTGCATACACTTAAAGCTACGCTGGTGTGTGAGCTCCTGTCTCTCTTGTGTGGAGCTTTTGTGAGCTGCATGCTGCAGACCAACACTTGTGCAGGTTGTGTTTATATGTTCTGTTCAATTCAGGCCTGTTTTGTATGGACGACTTTCAGTACAAATCAAATCTGGATTTACAAAACTCCAGCAAAATGCCTGCAGTTTTATACTAAAATACAATAAAAAATGCTGCACACAGGGACTAAATATATGAATATGAGGCTGACATGGAGGTAATGAGAAGCAGGTCCTTTTTTTATTGTTAAAAGTATTTCACATGGTGTATATTTAACCTGTCAAATTACAGGAAAGACTAAAGCACTGGTTCCTAATGCATTACAAGATTTAAATTCTGTTAAAATTATATAAAAATATTATGATGTTTCTCCATTATAATGAAATCTTGGGTACTTACACCTCTTCAGGCCTCCAAAAAAAACACTCTTTAGTTAAATTAATCACAACTGATGTCCACACTGAGGTCATATGGGTCATAAGTGGACATTATCTGAAGGGGTCACAACAACTAGTGTAAAAAAATCATAAATTACAGAGACTATATCATGTTCCCATTATAAAATATGTCCTATGGCACCCTCCATGTTAACCAGCAGGTGCTGTAACTGGCTCAAAATTGATTTTTTTTTTCCATGTGGAAGCTTCACTTGAGTGCCTGAGGTTTCATGATAAAAATCATTAGCCTGTTGTCACTTTTTTGGAAAATAGATGATTCACTATTCACTTGAAGGAGTTTCTTCTCTTCAATTTTTCCTTGTCTGAAATGTTTAACCACATCAGATCTGAAATATTGAACTCTTGTTGACGGCTACAGCAATCCAAACAACATGATGACTTTGTTTACAATTCCATATACTGTAGCTTTAATTACAAATCACTAAATGCTTTATGTTTTTTAAAGATTTTTGTGACAATAAATGTTCAGTCTGGGCTTGACTTGGCAGCCTCTTTGACTATATCCACACTGATGTTGTGGCCTCAGCTGAGTCCTTGACACAAGGTAATAAATGGGACCTGCTCCAGGTTGTGATGAATTTTTTTCCCCCCTTGTTATGAGCATATCGACTTCTGTCCCATATCAGCTGCTCAGGAGTGAGCAATGGCAGCGTGGTCCAGAGGGGACATCAGGGGAGAGCAAGACAAGGCTGAATTACAGACCTGTCCCAGGGCCCCATGACCCTCTGGGGGCCCGGAGGCTTCAGGTTTAGTGTGGCAATTAGAGCAGAAAATAATTTGTTACTTGTTGTAGTCATTTTTTCAAGCAGAAATGTCAAATATTTGATGGTTCCAAATGTGAGGATTTGCTGCTTTTCTCTGTTTTATATCATTGCAAATTGAATATCTTTGGTGTTTGGACTGTTGGTTGAATAAAACGTTATCTGAAGATGTTGCCATGGGCTCTTGTGATGGGTAATTGTGACCTTTTTTTCACTATTTTCAGATGTTTCATAGTTATAAAGACTACTTAGAATTACTACCTAATACGCACACAGTGGACTGTGAATTTAAAAATGACGACTTGACTGCAATTGTCAATTAAATAAACTGTATGGAGAAACTGACCTTTACAGTAAGACTATAATATGTATATTATATAAAAATACTAGTTATTGTCCATGTCGACCCACTTATTTTGCTTCTAAATATTAATAAAACCTAGAATATCTGCATTTCCTGAAGAAAATGCGTGTGATTGCTGCTGCTGTTGTTTGTAGGTTGAGCTGCTGACAGATTTCCAGCAAGATGTTTCATTTTTCACTAAGCTTTGAAGCTCACAGCGACTTCAGCAGTTTAAGTACTCCAATATGTCAGTTGCGCAGTCTGTGCTGATTGCATGACTTTATTGTGACAAAGAATGAGAGAACTGGGGCATCAACTGGGGCCCACATCTCATTTTGGCCCTGGGGCCCCATAGTAGGTGGACCCGGCCCTGGAGAAGGAGTTTTCCTTTATTAAAGTGTGAGAGGATAATAACAGGAAGAATAATTTGAGATTTTGCACTCTTTTTGTGGTTCATTCCTAATAAATTCATTCCTAATTTGTCCACAGGATGTTGGTCCAGACTGGTTTTCCATGCTGATAGTAGTTTGTTCTATTGGGAAACTGGGTTTCCAGAATTTATTGCTGGACCTCTTGAGACGACAGACCGGACATTTCTTACAGTCACGTTGAACATTTTAGTGCTGTTAACTGGAACATTTTTACCGCATTTTACTGTTTGGACCCAAACCATGACCTTTCCCTAACCCCAACCAATTGGTTTTTGTACCTCAGTATAACTATTTAAACCCAAACCATGGGAAGGGTTGGCATATCAACTGGAAGCAAAAACATTACTTCATTTCGAAACTATTTTAATTTGATCATGTGATCTTGGCCAATCAATACAATGCGCATGCGTAATAATTAAACAATATAGGGACGATTGACACTTGGAATCCTTACTAATAGCCACTCCCTAAATCGGAACTAAATTTGTTTTGGTTTTTTTGAGTTTTGACATGAAAAAGTTATGAGGAGATGATACGGGACACTTTGTTTCCAGGTAGACACTATTTGTTGACTAAAAAATGAAGTTATATTGACTTCTGCAATGTGCGAAATGAATGAACTCCCTAACCTCCGCAGCTGTCTGCCCGTGTGACGTCACACGGTCGCAGGAGCGCACAGTGAGAGGAAGCGCACCCCGGTTTGCGCCATATGTCTATAAATGCCCTTCCCAGTCTTCCTCCTCACGCCAAACGAAAAAAAGAAAATCCAAGTACAGTACAAAGAAATGCGCCTGTCTCTCAACTCCACGTTAAACAGTACCGTGTCCCTTTAAAAACGTCTGACAAAAAGCCCATATGATCCCCGAGCTCCAATCACCAATTCCTTCTGCAAAAGCAGCCTCTGCATTTTTGTCTGTCTGAATGCTACAGTAGCACGGGGGGGGGGAAAGAGAAAAGATTGAGGATAAGGCAAAAACTGGAGAAATGTGAGAAATTCAACGGTCATTTTCATGGCGAAGGAAAAACTGGTGCGAAAGGAGTTATTCTGGGACTCCTTTGAGCCTCGAAACGCTGGATCAAAATGGTAGGCTACAGAGGAGCGCTGCATTTTTGTTTATTTTTTTTGTATGTGTGCGTGTGTGTGTGTGTCCCTTCTTGATCTCTTGCAAATTTCAGCTACTTAGCAGGCCGATCAGATCAAACTTACCACACTTCTGAAGCGTTGTGTTTGTGTGCCACTGGCTGTCATACGTGTGTTTTGTGCCTCGTCTCCGCTGCAGTGAAGTTTGCAACTTGCCGACATGGCACAAGTTGGAAATTGAAGCTGCTGAAAGAATGCAATGGCTACAATAGCTACATTGATGCAGAGAAGGAGTTAAATTCTTTCATATCAGGGCGCTTCTGCAAAAAGAAAAAGGGCTCTCAGGTCGTGACTGGTGTGTATGTAGACAAGGGTGAGTGAAACTAAGGCAGCCAGGGCAGGACAAGTTTGACATTCATGCATAAATTAAGATAATCTCCTCTGTGTGGTTTAATAGAGAAGTGCATGTCACTGTTAACGTCTCAATAACTTCAGTCTGGTAAAGAAGCTGCCTAGTAGAAATAAATGCAAATTTAATTCCAGGCTTTGATAGTCAAAGCACAGCACCCGCAGAAAACACTTCACAGCAATGTTGTACTGACTAATGTTTGTCTGCTGCATGAAGTCAGTGCTCTTTTATTCACTTTTACTGACTGAGTTGCATTTCCAACTAGACTCCGTGCAGTTTGTTTTTTTTTAACTCCGTTTTTCATGAGAAGACATGAAGATGGTGCCTCTGCACAGACAGGCAGGCAGAGTTGTGGGAATGGAGGTGAGTGAGGCAGACAGTCAGCTCTGTCTCCAGGGTCGTTTTAGGATGCCTCATTAGGAAAGCATGTGGAGCTTGATGCAGTGGTGGAGTAATCCCAGCGCGCGTTCACATCTGGAGGCTTGGGTTAATATCTGGGTCAGGTCAGCAGGGTTAGCCCTGGTGCTCGCTGGACTGGTGGGAGCGAAGAGGGAGAGAGACGTTTGGTTATTGCTGTGTGTGGTTTTTTTTTTCTGTTTGCTTCTTTTTGTTTGTTTGTTTGTTTGTGTCTGCATGCATGCATGCATGAGAGTAAGCTGCGATAAAGTGCAAAGTGTGCTTGGCGAATGCAGAGGATAGTGTGTCTGACTATGAACGTTGGTAAACACCAACATGCTGCAGATAATTTCTGCAATTACTTTGTTGACATCAAAAGAGGATTAGTCCCTGCGAATTTTTGCAGTATATCCCACAAGCTAGAACTAAATGAAAAGACTGTATTTGTTGTTCCTTTTATTTGCCGTCTATAAAGGGACACTTGGCTTCATGTTTTGGGCCCTCTGATGCAGTTTAATTTCAGTCAGCATTGTCAGGTCCTGAGTAGCTCCTTCTCTATCCTCACAGGGTGCTGTGAGTTTTACGTAACTGCCTATTCAGGGCATTCCTGCCCACCCTTGACTTTGAGGCTTCACTGTCTCTGGGTGCAGAGTGAGGAACTGTCTTTAGTCCTTGTGACAAGTGCAGCCATTCCAGAGCTGGGCAACAAACTCCAACTGACATCTTCGCTCCCCCAGTAGGAGGCCACTCTCCTTGGAAACTAAGACCATAGGTGCTGCTAATTTATGCCCCTGAGATTAAGAACGGTGGACAAGCAAGGTCAAACTCTCTGGGCTTATGTAAGGATTCTTTTGTTCTTGTTGGTTCAAATGGCGCAAGTTTGTTTGAAGTAGCCTCTAAGTTTTTACTCTTGGAATAAATTCACAATTTAATTGTTTCTGCGCAGTGCCAGCCAGCATTGGTGTCTTTTCATCAGTGGAAAACAGTTACTCTAATTTAACCCCTGTGGCACTTTTTTCAAATGACTTTGAACTCCGTTATCAAAGAGGCCAAACAGCTCTTTCTTTTCATACAGCTTGATATGAGGATTTCTATTAGCCTTTCATTGTCAGGCATTTGAAGATATTAGAGGTTTTTTTTTTTTTTTCTTTTTTTAAGGGGACCGTCTAAAGTGTACTTATAGCTTTTAGCTGAATTCAGGCCAGCGAGAGAGACTTAGGAGGAGCTTTAAAGCAGATGGGAATGAGTTTTCATGCTGTTTTCAGAGAATTGTTAAGCAGGGAAAGTAGGGATCCTTGATCTGATAGTCATCACAAATATTTGTTTGACATTTACTCATACACACAGATTAATGTTTTGGTTTTATATAGCCTTCTATTTATCCATTTTTAGCTCCCTATCTGTGCAGGACGTTACAGAACAAATATGCACAGATCAGTTAGAAAATCATACTCCTTATCCATCACAGTATCAAAATAGGATTTATTCAGTTCAAATTTTTTACCCTTTAAAGGAGTATAACACTTTGGAAATACACTTATTCAATTTCTTGCGTAAGTTAGATGAAAAAATTGAAATCACTCTCCTGTCTGTCTGTTAAATATGAGGCTACAGCCAGCAGCCGGTTAGCTTAGCTTAGCACAAAGACTGGAAACAGGGGGAAACAGCTAGCCTTGCTCTGATCTAAAGTAAAAAAAATCCTACTACTAACACCTGTAAAGCTCTCTAATCAACACATTGTATATCATTTGTTTAAACTGTACAAAAACCAAAGTGTAAAAACAACAATTCAGGTTTTATGGTTATTTGTTGGACTATTTTTTGGCTCTAAGCAGTTGCTAGGCAATCGGCAAAGATTCCAGGAAGTTACTGCTCCCAGCCAATAAATAGGCCAGTAAATAACCGTAAATGGCAGATTTTGTTATTCTTTAGAAAAAGCCAGGCTAATTGTTTCCCTGTTTTCAGTCTTTGTGCTAAGCTAAGCTAACTGGCTGTTGCCAAATATATTTAACAGGCAAATACGTGAGGGGTATAAAGCTTCTCATTCAACTCTCAACCAGAAAGTGAATAAACCAAATGTCCCAAAATGTCAAACTATTCCTTTAAGCTCACATTCACCATTTCTCTATTGTCCATTGATTGGTTGCAGCTATAGCAAGCTGATGCTCCTCCTTTACCTCTTCTTCCTCTTTGTCCTCTCTGACCTTCTCATCAAACATATCAACTGCCTCCGCGCACACACACACACACACACACACACACACACACACACACACACACACACACAGAAAGAGTATTGCCACACCAGAGAGATTCTCTCTGATAAGGGGCTCTTTTAGAGTCTTGTGTTAGCCTCTTCTCTCTTTGTGTCATGCTATGAAAGGGATAATGAAGATATCACAGTTTCAGCCTGTGTAATAGCCCTCGGGTATGTCTGCACCTGCTCGCTACAAGACATTCAGATGATCTTTTGTCTCTAATAGATCCCTTCAAAGGTGCATCTTTCACTTTTTGTGTCATATATGTGTCATTTCACTGACTGGATTTTTGCTGGTGTTTGGCTTTTACAAATAGAAATATCTGTTTGCACAACAATCCACAATTTATGGTGCCACAGGTATTTGGCGTCACATGCCAGTGTTTACTGGTGAATGCGTGCACAGCAGGCGCCCGCGTTGTGCACATGCGTGCACGGCGCTGGCATTGGGAACAGTGTGTTATGACTCCAGCAGAGCGGTGTTGTGTGAAGCGTTGTAACGTGTGTGTGTGAGGAGGAGATGCCAGCACCACGGGCCCCTCTCTTGGCCAGGCTTCCTGACTCAGCACTTCCTCTCGCAGCTCATTGGCCCAGACACAAACTTCCTGGCAGAGCTTCAGTGCGGACGCTCTAACCTCATCGCTGCGCATCCCCCCCACCCGCCTCCAGGCAGCTCCTTTGATTATCCAACTGCTCGTCATAGTCATCTCAGCTCCAGACAACCGCCGGTTGATGTCTTCTTTCAGCATCTTTTCTGATTGGGCAACACACACACACACACACACACACACACACACACACACACACACACACTGTCCCCAGCTCTACCAAACTGATAAAACACACTGTCATCCAGTTTGTTCAAAGGACAAGCCGGTAAAGGACTTTGCAAATCATGCAGCTGAGGCAATCCCGCTCACGCTGTCAAATTTTAATTTACTGTATGTCGCCAAGATGCTGCTCATGCTGCGTTCTCTTCCTTATTTTTGTTTGTGCATCCCAATTTCATGCTCGGGTAAACGCGTATCAGTTGTAGATTGGCTTGTCACCTGTGGTTGCATTAACATATAGATGGAAATGTATTTAAATCTAATGGTGAAAGCTGGTGTAGCTCCACCAGGGCAAGGCTGGGCACGTCCAAACTGCTAGATTAGGACAGGGGAAAAGCCTCGTCTTTGCAGCGTGGAGGGGAGATTGGATGTCTGGGATTAGAGCGGCGCTCACGCTGATAATATTGTCTTTATTAATTGCAGCCAGCAGTGAATGCTGTGGTTAAGAAAGTTAAATGTTTTAATAGGCTGAGGGGAATAAAATAATTAGCTAAAGTGATGGAAAGAGTAAATAACCAGCAGCACATTTATGATTTGCCTTTTGCTGTATCTGAAGTTATTCCACTGTACATTTTACCTGAAATCTCATTTACTTTTCATGTGCTGAGGCAGTTCTTTTGAGTCATATAGAGTTCATTTGACTTTTTGTCCTTTTAAGAATTGCATTCATCTGGATCAGGTCTGCATTTAATGATTATTTGAATTATTGATTAATAAGAAGGTTATTTTCTAGATTAATGATAATGATTTAGTAATGCACTTCCATGAAGTTGGGGGATTTGTTAAAAAAAGATTCAAAAAAAGATGGCCAACATAGATAAGCAGAGGTCAGGACATCCTGATATCCTAATATCCCCAGGAAAAACGTTCATACAATATTGGACGATTCTGCAATTCGGTGCCAAAGCAGGAAGTAGTGTGTCTTTTATGTGCCAAGCTGGAACGTGAGGGTGTCAAGGTCGGGGTGGTTGGTGGAAGTGTAGTTCGTCTGACTTTCATGCAGGAGAGTTTGTCTTTTTATTAATTATAACCAAAATCTCCCCATAACCTCAACCATCTGTTTTAGTTTCCTCAATCATAACTATAATCTTTCCCTAACCTTAACCATGCTGTAGTTGCCATGCACAGACACTGAATTTTCAGGTTTTCCAGAATTGTCCCACTTGGGGAATTGTCCCCTTTAACATATGAATCAAACCCAAAAAGCACTGGATCCTACATTTCCTATAATGTAGTTTTATTAATGCCATTCATTAGATCATCCCTGATTCATAAACACTCTTTCAAACTTCATGTGCCCAGTTTTGTAATGCAAACTTTCCACTATAAATTTGTAGTCCAAGCCTAAAGCAAGAAGTCTCCAAATGACATCACTAATTATTTTCTCAGACTTCACAAAAGTCCTGTAGAGCCACGGGAGATATTTTTACAACTGTTTTCACAGGCTGAGTAGTACCTCTCATCTTAATGTGTAAAACTACTGGAGCGCCCCTTTAGCTGATATATCATTTAGTCAATATGTGTCAGAAAATAGTGAAAAATGTCCATCAAAGTTTCTCCAAGGCCAGGGTGTCATCCTTAGATGTCTAGTTTAGTCCATCAACCATTAAACATGTAGCACAACTCTTCTCCAGTTCACCATGTTTTATTCACCAAACATTTTCCTCTATCTCGCCCTCATCAGGGTGCTGCCTGAGGCCGCTTCCATTTCTCTTATATATATTTCACCAATTATTCATGTGATCAGCAAATCACCATATAATATGTAAATAGAGAGAGAGTATTTATATTTACATAGTTTCCATATTTTTTGCATTTTTGAATAATCCAAAGCAATTACAAAGTTCATCAGAACATTGAAGTGAATTGATCCATCTATGCACAGAATTTCTAATTGTTTAAAAAACAAACACTTTTTTCATTTGAAAACAAATATAACCTGGTAGACTCTACAGTTATTATATATTTATGTCCAAACAACAGTCCAAAACCCAAATATATGCACAGTATAATGATATAAAACAGATATTTTAGAGGCTTGAACCACAGAATGTTTGAGAGTTTTTTAATTTAAAAACTATTAAACCAATCAGATAACACTTTACTTCAAGTTCCCACTATTTTGCATGTATGAGCATTATATAAACATTTAATAAATGGTTTATAACACATTATAATGTAGTTATAAGCAGATATGACATTTTAAGTGTTTATTAATGTACAGTATTTGTCAGAAATCTTAACATTTCTTATGAAGAAATATTTTATATTATTGCAACTATGTTTTATTGTTGTTCATTATCTGTTTATACACCAGTACAAGTGCTGACAAGTACAGTAATGAACACAACAATCTTCTAACAACTACATTATGGTGTTTTATAAACCATAATTGTTTGTATACTGCTTACAAATGCTAAATGAGGGGACTTAAAATAAAGTGGTACCCAATGTGTTCCTTCAACATTATGACTGTTGCACTTTAAATATTGCACTTAACCAGTCTTAAATAGGTATAGTCGGTATTTAACAGATTAGTAAAGTGTTTAGTCTTAAATTCAGATTTCACACAGTCTGTCATAATACAGCTTTTCACTGATTTATGATGGTTGATCCTCCACCAATCTGCATCACATGCGCGACTGGTCTATGGGATTATGTAATCCCACAGCCTAATATCACAAGGTGTAACTATCAGCCCTAACACCATTATATCCGATAAACAGTGCCATCCCGGCAAGTATTTAACTCCACTTTAATGTGGCGGAGCACGTGACTGCGCCGTGTGTGACCTTAGCCGCCTGTCGCTATGGCTCCCCCTTTTTTAGTCATTGAATATTGATTTTTATTAGCATTTTTTTATCATAGCGCTGTAATGATCACCGCGGGGCTTGTTAAAAGCAAGGCTGTGTCACTTGTGCTATTACCAATCTGGCTGATCTGTCCATTTGCAACATATTTGATAACCGGAGTCCAGTCACATTCACATCCTCTTTTTCATCTCTTTGCATCAGCAGTGTCATCACGTATGCCAAAATTTCTTTATTTCCTGTTTACTGATGCGGGCACAAGTGTGTGATTATAATGCAGGTATGCCTGCGCAGGCATGTGTGTGTGGATGTGCTACTGTATATGCTTTTTCTATCTCAAGGTCAGTGCCGGGTCTCCGTGCTGATTGGATTTAGAGGAGAGGAGAGGGAGTGCAGACTGCAGACAGAGGAGAAATCTTCCACCAGACACAAAGACTGAAAGCAGGGAGAGAATTTGGCAGACTGCTTTCCGACCATGCCAGTCTTGCCCAGCCGGTAGCCTAGACCACATAACACCCCGAGGATTAAGCCGTGCCACGATTCTCACCCAAAGAATCAGAATTCACTCCTCTGGCACGACTAAACCTGTCTGTTGTTTGGCGTCAGCAGCAGGGAAGGTCTGCTGAGCACACAGAGGACACAGTGTCAGTCATTACCCTGATGACTTTTTAATGGCGGTCTGATTGGACTCCGCCAGAAATGACATGCCCTTGTCCTGATCCGTTTGGTTGTGTTTTTGAGCGTGAGCTGATCCCCTTCCCAGACCACGTAAAAGCACTCTGACGTTACTGCGAGGCCAAACTTGCTGCTTGTAACTGGGTGATCTCGTTGTAGAGATTTTGTATTCAGGCCTGTCATGCTCCACTCTCGTCTGCACTGATGATGACTCAGGGATATGTGCGAGTGTGTGTGTGTGTGTGTGTGTGTGTGTGTGTGATTGGATGAGTGTGAGGGCGGGTGCTGCTCTCCTACCATCTCCATGCCAGTGAGTGAGATGAGGCCTGACATGGTGCCCACTCTCCTTCCTCGGGGTGTCAGTCACGCCGAGCCCTGCGCCAGGCCCCTCAGCAGGAGGCCTCGCTGTGAAGAGGGCTGCTGAGTGTGCTCTTTACTGGAGCTTGTGTGCTCCGTGGGTGGAAGTGGCAGAACCCCCCCCCCCCCCCTTCCTCCCAGCTGGGTGACAAGAGGGCCAGGGCATGAGTTCATGGGATTGCTGTCATCATGTCTGTGGATGGTTTGGTGCTCTCTTTTTGTTCCCTGATGGTCTTTCCAAGTGCAGAGACATCACTGCGCATATGGACATTCTGACATTGGACTGGTAGCAAGTTGCACCTTTAAAAAGATATTAAATGGGCATTTTGTGGCCTGAATGGAAGAATTTTAGAAGTGGAAAAAAGTCAGTTTGTCTTGAGAGGACTACTCTGCAATACAGTAGAGATTTGTATTGAGATCTATAAGATGTAGACCTATTGAGTAATTCAGTGTCTATTGTCTGAAGTAGTGCTGCAGCTGATTTTCATCATTGATCAATCAGCTGATTATTTTCTTGATTCATGAATTGATTGTTTGTAATTTTTGCAAAGCTCAAGGAGATGTCTTCAATTTAACAACACTCCCAAATCCCAAAGATATTCAGTTTACTATAATGCAAGACGAGGAAACACAAGCAGGTTAATCCTCACATTTAAGAAGTTAGAGCCAGCAAATGTTTGGCCTTCTTGCTTGAAAAATGCCGTAAAGATTGATCAGTTATTAAATTAGATTTGGATTAATTGTCTGTTAAGCGGCTAATCGATTAGTCAACTGTAGACTTCAGATCTAGTCTTAATTAATGATAAAAGCAACTGTTATCTATGGAAATGTGTTCTGAAACAACAGAAAATCAACGTTAACTGGCTACAATTTTGCTATTTGATAAGTAGTTAAATCTTCTTTTAACCAAAAGAGCAAAAACATTCACTTGTTTCAACTCCTCACATGTGAGGATTTACTTTAGTTTTCTGTGTTTTATGACAGATAAATTCAGTATTTTTGGATTTTAGACTGTTGGCCAAACAAAACATCAACTCTGATGTTATAAAGTCTGATTAATTGAGAAAATAACCACCAGAATAATCAAAAATGAAAATAATTATTTGCAGTGCTAGAATGAAATGAAACTGCTACTGTTTACATCATTATAAACTCAATCTCAAAACAAATTGAAGACATCACAATGTTTTTTGACATTTGATAGATGGCCGATGGTTATTGATAGAAATTTGATAGGCAAGATTGTATCATTGCAAGAATCACCCAGCAAATATACAGTATATGGAGCCTCACGTGTGCCGCTAGAGTAATAAGATTTATAAGACTTTTACAGTGCTTAATTATGATCAATTAATACATTGATCAATTAAAAAAGGCTATTATAACATGACTCATTAAATTAGCATTTAAATGACACATAAAACATAATAAAACAATCATTAAATTTACTATTTTATTTCCTTACTCTGTCTTTAAATGATGAATTGATAAGTAGTCTTTAAAATGGAATCACAAAATGAGAAGGCATTTGTAATCAATATAATTATGTTTCTGCCTCTCATATTCCTTCTCACCAAACATTTGTTCCCTGTTTTAACACACACAGTCTCCATTTCGCTCTAATTTATAGACGTCTCTCTTAAATTTAGAGATGTGTTGCACGTTGCCACAGAAAAACTACATAAATTTCAAGCCACGGAGTAGCAGTAGGAGCTCTGATTGGTCAAACTCCTGCCAACGCACAGCAGCTGGCCTATTGGAGCTCCAGCTGCTCACAACAGAGCATAAAAATATTTAGTGATATTAATTTTGTTTATGTTGCCAAGCTCTAATCAGACATAACAGTTTAAGATGTGAAAGAGGACACTGAGAGGACAGGGAGAAAGCTTTAAACCCCCCGCAGTGTTTTCCCCCGTGAGACTCCCTCCTGCCTGAATACAACCTGCCCTCCCTCGCACTATTGATGTGTCCATGACTCTGTGCTGTGCTCTGACATTGGCCCCTGCTAATGGCTCAGTCTGTTCACCGGTCAGCAAGCAAACAACAGAGTCAAGGTAGATGATCTTTAGTTCCCTGCTCATAAATCTGCCATGCTACAAGGTGTGTGCACAAAATAGTAACAAAATAATGTTTCAGGGAAATAACATCTGGGCAGCTTTATTCATACACAAGAGCAAACAAGGAAAAGGCTGAACATTTAAGACATTGTTCAATTTTATACCAGCTACTGTCTAAGATTTATGTGCGCTGCCCTTACATGAGGCCTCAGAGTCATTTTTAAAGCGCCCACTACATTACAGTGAACAGACAGGGGCACTTTTAAAATGGCAGCTCTGTGGAGGTCGCTACACACGCATGGCCTGTAGCATAGCTGCACAGTGACGGAGATGCAGACTTTACAGAGTAGTAAATCTACACGGAGCGTCCAGTGCAAAGGTGTCGGAGAGAAAGGGCATTCTCACCAGTGAAAGTCAAATTAGAAAGAGGGATTTCACTCTTGCTAAATTCTCAGACTCGGCTCTGTCTGGCTGAGGTCCACGAGGCGGGCTGCTGCCAAGTGCATACCACCAGCCCTGGCATGCCTGAGCTGGGTGAGGATTCACCAACTACTCAAAAAAATCTACTTTTTTATCACATGCTTTGATTGGATTTGGATTTTAATAAAAGTATTGTCATCAGGCTGATCAGGGAAATATTTTTAAACATCTGATTATCTTCCCAGAATGCGTCATATTTTCAAATTGGGGCAAATTTGATGTCTCATACATCGGGTGAAAAGTTTTTTCCTTTATTGCAGCACCCCTTTAGACCACTTAAACACTTGATATCTGGATTTGGTTTTGTATGAGTTGTCAACTTTCATAGTTTGAAATTCTAACATATAATTACAGAGCCTCTGTCAAGCCAATTAGTGTAATGTTTGAATGGAAAAGACAGTGAAACAAGACTACAGCCATGTTAGCAGCTCTGTAAAGGCTGAACTTGTTTAAACATAGTGGTGCTTTGAGCTAAATGCTAACATCAGCATGCTAACAGGCTCACAATAACATTGTTAAAGGATAGGTTTACAAAATCCACAGTCCTCATTTTGTGCTAAAATGTATTTAAAAGTTTATTTCAAACTAATATGAAGTGTCCAAATCAGTGAAATCAAGT
Source organism: Thunnus maccoyii (assembly GCF_910596095.1). Classification (NCBI taxonomy): domain Eukaryota; kingdom Metazoa; phylum Chordata; class Actinopteri; order Scombriformes; family Scombridae; genus Thunnus; species Thunnus maccoyii. The sequence goes on along the minus strand of NC_056553.1, from coordinate 12,362,191 downwards.
ACATCTCTTTCAAAGTTAGTCTTTTTGTGCCAATTTCCTTCTTTTTGTTACGATGCTTCTGCTGAGGCTCAACAGGGAAAAATAAACAGGGAATTTTATACTAAAAAGACTAATTCAGACTGCTTCCTTATATTAGCTTCATTATAAGCGCATATAAAATTGTTATTTGGGCATCTGACTGTTGTTTTAAGACAGACTTGAAGAATTGTGAACCCGTCCTTTAATATGCTGATGTTTAGCAGGTTTAATGTTTAATGTTCTCTGTGCTAGCATGCTAACATTTGCTAATTACTACTAAATACAAAGTACAGAGCAGGTTTATGGGAGTGTCATTAGTTTTGCAAATGTTTAAGTACTGGATGAATTCAAATTTCTCTACAGTAAAATAGATAACATTGTTATTTCACTGAAGCATACAGACGTTGAGAGGAGCCTTGTGAAACAGGCTCTCTCAGGCCTCTACAACGCAAGAGGATCTCCTCACTTTGTTGTGTTTGGCAGATGATGAAATGATCTGCCTGGAAAGGGTGTACAACAGCTCTTTGATTGAAGCCTGTTTAAATGACACCTCTTGTTGGGTGCGTCAGTAATCCCCCCGCTGCGTGTTTGTCACGGGTCAGGCCAGATATGAATAATGTATTGGGAGACATCTGACTGAGAGGCTGGTTAAAGGTGGCGTTCCTCTAATGACAGCAAACAAACTCTCTCTCTGACATTTCCATGGAGAGGTGAGGAGGGGGTGGCAGAGAGAAAAGGGCTGTGGGAGATAATGACAGACACAGATTGAGGGAGTTAGATGCGGTCTTTCAAGCCAGTGTACTCTCTCAATTTGTTTGGCTACAGTATGTGATGAAATTTGACAAGATGGCTTCGTCTTTATTGTATATTGACAAAGCAGTGGCATGACTGTTTTCTATTGGATTACATCGTTTTAAAGCATCAGTCTGGATGAAAAAAAATGTAATCCCTCACTGATAGAAATCCTGTCATTCAGCAGTGTACACTTGAAGTCTTAAAGCATCTGCATGTTATTTCTGCAGATAGATACATTACAGTCTGTTCAGTCTGTTGTTAGAAACTCTAACATTATGGAATTACATTTGTGCCTCAATTCTGAGCTTGCAATTGGACAGTGAAAACAGATTTTTGCAGGCACATCATTTATATTTTGCAGCAAAAATATCACACAAACAATAATTTGAGGAAACAAATGTGTCTGTGTGTATTGGTTTGCATTGTTTGCTGTTTTTTTTTCCATATAAATGCACAATATTGAAGTGTTTCACTCAGTCTTACTCTTTTGCTCTCTATTTTCCTGCATTCTGAACTTGAGGGTGTTAAAATGTGCCACAATACAATAAGTGAATTGGAGAAGGTCATTTGTGATTAGCTTTTTTGTCTCCAATGCTATCGCTAGTATGAGTCATTTGCTAGAGAAGTAGGAAAGCACTGGGAGAAAATGGTAACTGGGAACACGATAGTCACATGTAGTTTGTACTGTTTAGGTAACATACTGTCCAGTTTTATGAACATTTTTGAAAAAAGTAGTTTGTATTGTTTTTATTAGCTTACAACTAGCTAGCTAACTTCTGCCAGATAAGTTAATCAAGCTAACATTAGTTGCTTATTTGATAACTCCCAGGTACACACCTACAATGCATTATAATCATTGAAGGAATAATAAGTTGGGAAAAACACATTTTTGCTCTATTTTTGCACTTTTTTTGTACAGATTAAACAGTCAGTATTTAATTTGTTAATTAGTGAACTTTAATGTGCTGGTAGGCAGGTTACTTTCGGACTGAGCTAGGCTAACGTTAGCTGTTTCCCCTTGTTTCCAGTCTTTATGCTAATGTTATGCTAAAGCTAACTGGTTGCTCACACTAGCATCATATTAACCTTATAGATATGATCTTATCATCTAACTCTTGGCAAGAAAGCTATTGCTTTAAAGTAGTTTTGAAAAATTGAACTCATCAATTTAGCCAACCATCATACTATTCTCCCAGTGCTTCCCTAATTCCGTAGTAACCAATAATCCAACTATTGATCAGACTGGTGACAAAACAGCCAATTATTCTTTGCTTGATAATAGTTTCTCCACAAAATGTAGCTTATATGCATGCAAAAAGTATTTTTCTGTGCTCAAATGGAACAATGGGTTTCCCAGTATCCTTCTGGATACTGGGAAATAATGTCCTTGGTTTGATTCTGCTTAACTTCTCTACCCTTGTTTCCTGTCTCTCTGTGCTTTTGACTATCAAATAATTAAAAAAAACATTGAGGTGCAAGTATAATGCCATACAGTATGAAGATTTGTGCTGACAATGGTGGAATCAATGGGGCTCTCATTTGAGGTCCTGTGTTATACGTGCACATGGCAGACATCATTATTTTGCATTTCAAATCCCAATATTAAAATTCTCAGGTTAACAACTTCTGACCCAGTAGTAATGGACTGGACATTGTGATCATGAAGAAGAAGGGATAAAGGGATGTGAAAGAGAAATTTCCCTTGTGTAAATAGTCATGGCAGTCTCAGCACAAGAGACAGTACACAGGAGGGTTAATTATAAGAGACAGTATGCAGTCATTGCAGAGACAGTACACAGGAGGGTTAATTATTAAAGAATCGAGGTTTGATTATTTGCTTATGATGTTTGATTAGAGGCCACAGGATCTATTTTTAATTTTAATGTTAGGGAAGTTTGAGACACCGCTGGTTCCTAGATGAATCATACTTGGATCATTGATCAAAGTGTCAAGGTCACTAAATTATGTCATTAATTTAGAAATAATGGTAGAAAATTTCTGAATTTGGTTAAGAGCAAGGTGGAGTATAAGTTTTTTTTAGTTTTAAATGTGGGAGACCTGAAGATTTATTTGCCCATCTGAAGATTTTCCATCACAGGGATAAAGGTGATCACTCACATATGTTTTGGTTAAAGGAATTTGAACTAAATCTACAACATGAAGTAAAGTGTTGTAGAAATACACGGCACATTAGACCTTTTCGAATTATTGTTGTTGAGGTTTTGAATTTGTTGATATTCATCCTGTAGAGTTTAAGCTTTGATTGCGTTGTCCTATTTGAATCCCAGAAGAAGAAGATGATCGTTATCACTAAAGGAGCATAACTTCCAGTCTGCAACTTATATTTGATCTGATCTGATCTGATCTGATTTGATCGCTTCAGCGTTTTGCCCTTGGGCGATGTCTATAGCCTCGCACAGGGAGAGATAACCCGATCTTCACTCATCTCTGGCTCAGAGTCCAATTTAGCAGCTCAAAACTATGAATAAATCTAACACTCCCTAATTGAATTCTTCAAACAGGCCAGATTTTCAAGGTTAGGCCCAAATGCAAATCCATTTTCCAGCTTGAACAACGAAAAGTCATTTTCATTGATCTTAAAGAGAAAATATAGGCAGAAGGGAAATGAAGTTGGCTTCTGTTTTTTTAAAGGCAAAATTAACTGTAGTGTGATTCATACTCATTGTACAACATAGATGCCATATTTTTCTTTCTTTTCCATTTTTTTTTCTTAAGATAAATGAATTATTAATTTTCTTTGTTGTACATGTCCCATCTTTGGTCTTGCACATGCAACTGTAAATACTAAAAAATAGGAGATATAGAGATGTAATTATGCAACATGTTAGCCAAAAAGTATCAATAGTCTTCCTATTCTGCTGCTAAAGAGACGCCTTGAATGATAAATTCCATTAATTGTTTGGAGGGTTAGTTAGTATTTATTTGGCATGGTTTCCCTAATTATTTCTCCGGACGTGTTTTGTCTTCTGCATAATTCGCGATTCCTCAGGGACAGTGTAGTGAGTGGGTGTGCTGAGAGAGCCGGCTAATGGGGGGAGATGGCGCTGAATACCAATGCACAGACCAGTCAGTCCTTGCAGAGACCAGACAATGTGTTTGTGTTTGTTGTGTGTGTGTGTATGTGTGTGTTTGTGCATTTGTAAGTTGTGTGTTTTTTGTGCATCGTTGCACATCACATATGCGTGTGTATACTTGTGTGTGTTTGCTCTGTGTGCTGCTCTGTCCCCACTCACATCCCGTCTGGATCGAAACCCTGCCCTTCCTGTGCTAAAATAAACCCACCTTGGGAAGTCGAGGACCTTGCACAGAGCGTTGAGTGTTACACCTTTTGATTTTTCTCTGACTCGCATAGTGCAGCAAGCGCAGAGCCTGTGACTTTGTGCAGACTGCAAATCATAAAGCACACAATATGAATAACTTATGCTGGATATATTTAAATAGACTTTAGTTCAGCATCGTTTATGCTTTTACTTGAATATTACATGTGAGTGTCACAGAACAATGACAATGTAATCTGATTAAAATCAGCCATTCTTAAATTATTTTTTATTTGGAAGTTCATTCTTGACCTTGGCAATACATAGTCCACTCAAAGTCCACTTACTAGCTTTTTCCAGAGCTCCATCCACATACGAAGACCATAAAATGTGGTAGAAAGCCCTGATAATATAGGTATTTCTGGATGGTTTATATTAGCAAATTTCATGAAATTATCAAAACTTAGCATGCTTAGTTTGGAAAACAATCTGACCACAAGGTCCATTTAATAGCTGTTTTGGAGCTTTCAATCATATCACATGATTTTCATCAGTAGGTGAAGTTTGCCAAGTTGTCATGGAACTGTTGATGTTCAACTTTCCATATTTTCTGAACACTTTATGACTTTAAGACTTCTCGTCTATGTTGGCATGAATCTACAAAGAGCATGTGATATGATCTACTAAGTGGACCTTGTGGTGAAAATGTTTTCTCAGCTGGTGTTTCCAAGGTTGAGAATGAGCTTTTAACCACAGAGACAGCATATTTAGTTTCTTAAAAGCATGGCAGTGGTGAGATCTGATCTGCTTCTAATCCACATTTTAAATGCTATGCTATAAATAATAATAAAGGCCTTTCTGTCTCAACCTTTACTTCTGTCTTTCTCCTCCCTTGTCTCCAGCTCATAGTGGAGAAGACCACAGACTTCCCCTCTGCTGAGTTCTCTCTGGTGGAGGATGTGGCTCTGCACTTCACCTGTTTGATGGACAGGCTGAATGAGCAGCGCCTCTTCCAGCCTGACCTGTGTGACGTTGACATCGTTCTGGTGCGTCAGCACAGCACCTTCCCAGCTCACAAGGGCGTGCTGGCGGCCTACAGCCCTTTCTTCCACTCCCTTTTCGCCCAAAGCAAACAGCTGCGACGGGTGGACCTGTCGCTGGACGCCCTGACATCACAGGGCCTGCAGCAAATCCTCAACTTCATCTACACCTCCAAACTGCTGGTGAGCAGCCGCACTGTCCGTGACGTGCTGAACGCTGCTACGCTGCTTCAGATGAGCGACATCGCAGCTTCCTGTCGTGACCTCATCAGCAGCCACTCGCTGAGAACCACCTGCGTAGATATGGCCAATCAGGATGGGCTTAGCAGCGGTGACCCAGCTGCTGTGGCGATGCCCCCCAGCCAGCTGTACCGGGAGATCAAACAGGAGTCAGAGCTGGGAAGGGTGTACACACGGGAGGGTAGCAGCCCGTTTTCTGTTAGAGTGGAGGAGGCGGGCAAAGCATCTTCCCAGCCGAAGCAATACTACCAGAAGGAGGAGGGGTCCGGAGGTTCGGCCGGCACAGGTGTGGCCACTTTGTGCAAAGTTGAGGGCAACGGGGAGGAGTCAAAGACCACAGAGGGCCATGCTTCCTTCAACAGAGATCAGATCATCGTGGAAGTCAACCTCAACAACCAGACTCTCAATGTGTCAAAGGGGTCAGAGGGCAAATCAGCAACCGCCACAGAGACGGCCACAATGTTTGGTCATTGCTGTGACAACAAGAGAGATTCAGAGGATGATGATGAGAATGAGGCAGAGAATGATGACACAGTTGGAGAAGAGGATGTTGATGACCTAAAGAGGGCAGATATACTGGGGCAGAGCAGCGAAGAGGAAGATGAGGAGGAGGATGAGGAAGAGGAAGAGAACACCCTCAACATTCCAGGTTTGGAGCAGCCGGCCATGATGGATCGACCTCGCAGGGGCACCAGAGCGTTGGCCATGGCGGGTACAACTGCCTCCATGCGGCAGACGCTCACGGAGGCCACGCTGGCCAACCAGCGGCAGGGTGGGAAGAGGACGCTGGACGCAGAGGGCCTGGGCCAGAAAGTGAGGCTGGAGGAAAAGCAACATTTCCCGTGTAAGAAATGCCCTCGCGTCTTTAACAACCGCTGGTACCTGGAAAAACACATGAACGTCACTCACAATCGCATGCAGATCTGCAATAACTGTGGGAAACGCTTCCTGCTGGAAAGCGAGCTGCTGCTGCACCAACAGACCGACTGTGAGAAGAGCATCCAGGTATGATTCAGCCATGATGACGACGATGATGATGATGATGTCTCCCTCACTTTTACAGTTTAACAATTACAATTTAAGTGACTAAAATCTGTCTAAACAGCGTCATACTGTCATAATCCCAATGAGAGAAGTGAGTGAATGATTTGGGGACTTTTTCTGCCCTGTGCTTTGCCTCTCAGGCAAAACCTCTGATTGGTGGAGCTGTCAGTAGGTTCTGATCCAGCACCAAGTAATACCTGGGCAAGAATTGCCAATATCAATACCAAAACCTTTTTATTATTGAAAGCTGCTGATGTACTGTCATAGGAAAGAGAGATGTGTCATGATTTATGTGGTGAATATGTCATCAATAGGCTTCTTCTTCTACATTTCCATTACAAAGGTTTTGTTTTACTATTCCTTGTTAATTACTGAATCACATGCATGTTTAAATTCAGGACAGTTTTTAATGGTTAATAATTACCATGGAAAAAATAACAAATGTTTATAATGTTAATTCTCTGAACTAACAAGGCGATTGTGATGCATATGCACACAATAGCAACAGAGAAGCACTTCAATAAGAAGTGTTTCCATGTGACCAGAACGTGATCTAGCGTGAGATGGATCCAGTTTTTTTGTATTAATCCTATTGACTCCAGACTCAAAACAAGAGTTGGGATCAGTAGTATTGACACTTTAGGTATCAATCTGCTCAGCCCTACTTGACAGGAGGCTCTGCTGACAATACTCAGGGCTAAAATAATTACCGCACGCATCCTCTACATGTTGTAGATCATTGAATTTCTGTTTTTATTTACAGGATAGGTCACAATATGTGTTTGTAATTCTCTCTTACAAAAGATGCTAAAATTAAAGGATAGGCTCACAATTTTTTAAGTCTGTCTTAAAACAAAAGTCAGGTATCCATTTGAACATTGAAACAGGTTTTTCTTGTCGTAATCATTCTTCCTGTTCATACTGACCATTAGAAGATCCCTTCATAATGTGCTTTCAATGTAGATCCCTGTTTTGTGCAAAAATGTTTATCTGAAAAAGTTTCAGATAAACTAAACTAAGTGGGTATCTTCCAAAGTTCAAGTCTTTTTAGTGAAAAAATCCCCCTTTTTGTCTCCCTGGACAGTGTTTCCTTGTTTAGCTGCAGTGGAGGAATAGTAACAAAAAGAGGGAATTTTGTACTAAAAAGACTGTAACTTTGAAAGATATTCTCTTGATTTGTCTAACTAACTGCTGAAGCCTCATATAAGCAGAAAAAAAATGAATACATTTTTTACTCAAAATAAGAACAGTGGTTTTTGTCCCCCATCAATTACATTGTAAGCACATTGGAAATGATATTTTGATGGCCAGTATGAACAGGAGGAACGATTACAGCAAGAAAAACCTGATTCAGTGTTCATTTGGTCTCCTGACTGTTGTTTTAAGACAGACTTGAAACATTGTGAACATGTCCTTTAAGCATTAATCCAAGCTAAACCAGTAAAGGACGGTGCTCTTGACACAAGGTCTCTAAATTAATAGGTCAAGGGTACGGTTAGTTAGAGTAGTAGGGTTAATGCATCAATAATACAAGAATTAACACAGAATTTCTAAATGTTTTGCTAGACTGTCATTATCATGGAAGGAACAATTACTAATTTCATCATAATTGGTCTATTAAATACCTATAAATGCCCCTTATTACAGTATGTCACTTCTGACACCAAACCTATGCAAAGCAGTTTCATCTTAAAAAGTTTGCTTTGAACACCTGGAATACAAAGCCAATCAATATATTCTAATTATTTAGTTACTAATAAGTGCATACACATCACAATCATGTAATTATGATAAAATTGAGTCAGTCAACCGGCAGTCAGTAACAATAAATTCTGATATCCCTCAGTACCTCCACCATTACTCCTCAGCAGTGAGCAGCTGGACTCCTGCTGTAGTTTTGAAGATCATTTGCTACTTCAATCTGCTGACTCTAATTGTTTTTTTTGCTACAGTGCATGCTCAAGTGTCTGTCTAAGCACACACCTGGGTATGTGCATGTATTTGTAAAGAGTGCTACAGGTAATGACCTTATTAATATTTCAGTTGTTGCTATATTTTATCCCTCCATTCTTTTTATTTTCCAAGTGTGTAACATGTGGCAAGGCCTTCAAGAAGCTGTGGTCGTTACACGAGCATAACAAGATCGTCCATGGCTACGCCGAGAAGAAGTTCTCCTGCGAGATCTGTGAGAAGAAGTTCTACACCATGGCTCATGTCAGGAAGCACATGGTCGGTAAGTGCCAGTAAAATCAATGATCCTGGTTAGGCACTTTGTTCCCATGTGTTACTTTAGGCTTCCTTTTCTACGTCCCACACCCGATTGTTGTTGAGGATTTGTTTTGGGTGTTGCTTTCCTTTTCCACTTTTTGGTAAGATAAGCATCTTTTTCCCAGGCGGGTTACCCTCACTCCCTGTGCACATCCGCCTTTCAACAGCTAAAGAAATGTTTGTATGAAGTGCTGTATTTCATTGAGTTGCAGTTATCCTTTTTACTGCAGCACTGACTTTAGAGTTTGATGTGTAAACTTCAGAGAAAATATCTTATCTGTTGGATGAAACACATCAGTTGTCCTCAATATTGAACAGCATTAAGTAATCTTATACTGTGTGTGTGTGTGTGTGTGTGTGTGTGTGTAGCCCATACGAAAGACATGCCGTTCACCTGTGAGACGTGCGGGAAGTCGTTCAAGCGCAGCATGTCCCTGAAGGTTCATTCTCTGCAGCACTCAGGAGAGAAACCCTTCAAGTGTGAGGTTTGAGCTCCTTTTATATGCTGCTGCTGCTGCTGCTCTCCACTTCATCCATATTAACAGTTTAATTCCAAAATTGAGATATCCACAGTTTCAAAACCTGTCAATGTTTAAATGAATGGAGTCTGGAATGTGATGTGCATAATAGTGCAGTTATGAATCTCTTTAAGACCTTTGCTTGTAAAATACTCATTAAGTGTCCGGATAAGGCAGATGTTCCAGATCAAACAGAAAAATTCTGATTAATATCATTAACAAATTTTTGAATTATATGCAGAGGAAATCCTATAGTGGTTTTTCTGACATCTTTCTCCCCCTACACCTACAAGCTGAGAGCTTCATGTCTGCATGGTAAATATGAAGCTACAACCAGCAGTTAGCTTAGCCTAGCATAAAAACTGGAAACAGGGGGGAACAGTTGGCTTGGCCCCATCCAAAGTTTAAAAAAATCCACCTTGCTAGCTGTTTCCCCATGTTTCAAGTCTTTATGCTTTAAACTACTGGCTGTAACTTCATATTTAGCATACAAACATGTGTGGTATCAATTGTCTCATCTCTCAGCAAGAAAGCAAAGAAGTGTATTTAACAAAATGTCAAACTATTCCTTTAAAGCAAAGATTTTTAAATTTTCTTGCGTTTTCAAACCATGATAGGTAAAACACAACTTTTCTGAAGAGGTTTCCTGCTTGTAAGATTGGGGTCTTTCTCATATTTTAAGTTGCATAACCTAACATGTGTAATAACCATAAAACAGCTCATATGTCACAGCAAACACAAAAAAATAAGTAGTAATGTTCTGGTAATGCATTTTATTTTACGACTGTCATCTGTCACAATTTGTTTTACAGAAGAAGCTTCTTACAGCTTAGATTTGGATTAAATTTGTCACAAGAGAGACTCCTGTTTCTGAATATCATCTGTCGGATATAACGATTGGAATAGAACCCATTGAAAGCAGATATCATGTTATACACGTGTAAAAATGTTCACCCTGTGTCATTTCAGAACTGTAGCGAGCGCTTCCAGTATAAATACCAGCTGCGTTCCCACATGAGCATCCACATCGGACACAAGCAGTTCATGTGCCAGTGGTGCGGAAAGGACTTCAATATGAAACAGTACTTCGACGAACACATGAAAACACACACTGGTGAGTCACTTTCTGAAGAACTCCTGATGATTTTCAGGGGTGCGTCTGCGTTAAATCACAGACGACCAACATAGCAGTTCTAGTATTATAACAAAAGGCAGGAGCAGTGTAAAAAAATAGATTAAATTAGTTATAATAAGAAATAACAAAGAGCTGACAAAACATGTTCTTCATTCTGTCTTCTAGAAGAATTTGCATTTATTGTGCTCGTGGGATATATAAAACATTTCCACATCAATGCAAAAAAGTCTGAAATTGGGAATATTTGTTGTTCTTGATTCATAAATATGATATTTCCCTAGCAGACCAATTAAGTTACTTTTATATAAAAGTTGTTGGTTGATCAGAGAGGTGTGTTTTTCAGCTCTTGGTGTCCCTCTGTCTACAGGAGAGAAGCCGTACATCTGTGAGATCTGTGGGAAAAGCTTCACAAGCCGGCCCAACATGAAGCGCCACCGCCGCACGCACACCGGGGAGAAGCCGTATCCCTGCGAGGTGTGCGGCCAGCGCTTCCGTTTCTCCAACATGCTCAAGGCCCACAGGGAGAAATGCTTCCGCGTCAGCAACCCCATGGTTACTGACGGCAACGACCCCCTCGGTCTCGATCAGCCTCTGGCCTCGCCCACCGTGGACTCTTCCGGTCAGGTCCAGCTGGGGACGGCACTCCCCGCCGCCCCGTCTGTGACCACACCCGCTGCTGCCTCTAGCCCCCACCCCCTTCATGGCACCCAGCTGTCTCTCCCCCTGCTGCACTCCATGGGGGGGCTGCCTCCCACCCCACATTTACCCCCTCCACCTCCCCTGTTCTCTGCCGGTAGGATGAACTCCAACAACTAACAAATCTCTGTAGCATCAAAAGCACTTTGTTACTTTTGTTTTATTATTTTTCTTTGAGCTTTTCAGAGGACTCCTGCAGAGGAAGTGCGATGCACCTCAGTGATATTTACACCGAGGGGGGAAAAAACTGAATGACGGCTACATGAAGGCCTCATTTTGAAAAAAAAACACATACACCTACAGTACCACAATAAGAAATAGTTATTTTTTACTCTGTCGAATACAATAGATAACCTCAGAGTCCAGTAGGACGTGTCGTCACCACGCTTCTCCTCATGATTTTCACAACCCTGTTCTGGTTTTATTTGGGATTTTCCGACACCACATGCATCTCTCCAGAGCCTTGCACAATGCGTTGATTGTAGCATAAGTGGGAGGAAGAGTTTCCTAGATCTTCGCTCATACGGGGGTCATCTGTCAAGTGAGAACCACACGATGATGAAAAAAAAAAAGTTTTATTTTTATTCTCTGCCAAGATGTAGCAAGTGGTTCTGGTCTGACCCAGCAATAACCAAATGCTGATTTGTCTTTGAGCATATACATGTATATGGCATTGCCAATAACCAAATCCTGTTAGCTCACCTGCTATAGTTAGGTAATGTTATACAGCATTTATAATCAATCCTGCACCTTACATTTAACTCTAGTGATATTTAAAATGTACTCCTAACTGTCTCCATTTTTATAATTGTGATCGTGTGTAATTTGTGGCACGTTAACGTCATTTGTGAGGACAAAAGAGAAGTTGTGACACGTTGAGAGTCGGCCGTGCAATGCAGTGTGTGGTGTTTGTGACGGTTTGTGTGTGTGTGTGTGTGTGTGCGCGCACGTGTGTGGTTGAGAGAGATGTGAAGCAGAGACAAGTAAAAGTGCTGTCGGAGATGAAATCTACACTCAGCCAACCAACGCTTGAGCTTCCTTAAGTCAGGAGATGGAATAATTTGTTGACTCTCATCTTTTGCTTACATTAAGCAAGTGCGCCTCTCTCCTGTAGATCTGGCTTTGAGAAGCTATGGCACTTTTCTGTGACTTGTTAGCAAAACCTAATGTACTCAAACCTACAGCATATTTATAGGTTTAAATCTAATGTTAATGTTACAGCTCATTTCCCAGCTAAACCCAATCTGTGTCATTTGTGCAGAATACAGAGAGTGTAGGAATAGAAAAATTCACAACAACCCGCTTGTGTAGCTGAATTAAGTGTGCACATTTCATCTTGATGTGATCCATAGTGTAAAATGATAAACACTACATTATATTCCAATGCCTAAATCTCTAAAAGAGTGCTGACAGTGATTACTTTTGGCACAATAGAGCTCATCACTAAAAGGGCTCCTTTCGATTACATCACTATTATAAGATAGTGGACCTTTGCTGAAACGGTGAGTAGAAGCTGAATAAAGCTAATGAAATGCAGTATATAATACCCATCAAAAACTTGTGGCTCTATGTGCACTTTTGACAATAGTTTGTCATAAATCTACTGGAGTAGAACTAAAAAAATCATAATGAAATATCTGTCAGTTAAAATCTCTTAAAGTTATAATTCAGCCTTTTGGGAATTACGCTTATTCGTTGTCTTGCCGAGAGTTAGATGAGAAATTTGACTCCACTCTCATATCTAACAAGGACGAAGATAGAACTAGCAGCTGGTTAGCTTAGCTTAGAAACAGCTAGCCTGGCCCACAAAAAAAAATCCACCTTCCAGCACCTAAAGCTCACTATTTAACACATTATATCCGTACAAAAAAAAAAAACCTGTAAAAATGACAATTTGTGGTTTTACAGGTAGTTCTTCAGTTTTTACTTAGTGAGCTAAAGACCGGAAACAGCTAGCTTGGCTCTGTTCAAAGGTAACAAAATGCAACCACCAGCATCTCTAAAGCTCATTAAACAAAAACTGAAGTTTTTTAACTCACTGTAAAAAAAACCAAAACAAATTGTTTTATACTTTTGTATTAATTGATGAACTTAAGGAGGGGAATTTTTGTTTCTGAGACAATGGAATCGATCTGCTCATCTAATTTTCAGCAAGAAAGTCAATGCGAGTATTTCCCAAAATCTATTACTATTCCTTTTAAATCTGACATTTCAATCAGTTTCTTATCCAGAAAGAGTCTGTGCACTATCAATGCACTCCCGCTCATTTTATCTATAGATAGCCTACTTGTAGTGTAGCATTAACCTGTAAATATTGTGTTTCTTCCTCGTGATTAATTCCTCATGTTTACATTCAGAAAGTCTTTTGAATGTGCCCCCACGTGTGTCTTGGCTGGTACTACCGAAAGTTGGAATTTGTGGACAAGCTTTTGTAAATGTAATAAGCTGTTTTTATTGTTTTATTTAAAAGACGAAATTAAGCACCTTAGTGTAGTCTTATGTCTTAGCTCACCCCCAGTTACATTTCTTAAACTGCCATGGTTAAATGTTTTGGGCCACATTAACTGTTATTTGATAAAGGTACGTTTTCGTTTTTTTTTTCTTCATGTGTCAAACACATGTTTTGTACTTTGATTTGCTGCTTTTGTACAGGGTCCAGTTTGAGACTGCCCTTTAGACGTAAAGTCTACAGCTGTTGAATTGTTGAATATATTCAAGCTGTGATAAAAATCCAATTTAGCCTTACTGGACAGTAAGTAAGTAAGAAATGAGCTACAGGTGACAAACATAAACGAATCAGACATTTGGTGCAGTTTTTTGGAGGTAACTGCCAACATTTTATACCCAGCTCGTCATTTAATGTGGTCATTGGTTAATGTGGGACTGATTGTTGACACAAAGAGGAACAAAGGCAACGTGTCAATGTCACACAAACGACTGTTGCTCTCTTGTGGCAACTTGTTAAACTGCACTCTGTTAAAAATCCTGCACCTTTATAATGCAGGTGAAGTGTCTCTGGTTATCATTGAAGAAGCCCCATTGTACTTTGGGATCACAAGAAAAGGCTAAAAATGTACATACTCTGTATTTTCCCACCTTACTGTTTTGAAAAGCACTAGCCCAAGAGACAATTCTGATATACTGTGGTTATAGTTTGTGATGCGTAATTGTATTTGCCTTATACTTGGAGGGATTTGAATGTTTTTTGTTATGGATATTGATAGTAGATGATGGTAAAGGAGGGGGGATAGTAGTTAATACTACTGATTTATGCACTTTGAATTTGATTGCCACACTAGCCCATAATTTGGGACATGAATTCAGAAACAAGGTGATAATAAAAAGCAGAGATGTGTCCTGGTAAAAATGATTTCCACAAGTTCCAACATTTCCAGAAAAGTCTAAATCCAAAGGCATGTATTTAATATTGAAATGCGGATATTGATCCTCGGTTTCAGTCAGTTTCTGTGTGTTATTTGTTCAAGTTTGATCAGAAGTTGTGGTTGGTAAGTGGCAGAGCTGGGCTTGACCTGCGTTTTGTTTCCTAGAATAACTTTATGGATCATTAGCTGCAGTGTGGCAGCGTGCACACCGAGGATAACTCAGCTGTGAGGAGGCGGACGTGTCACCCTGCAGCTCAACTGGTGTTTTCTGTGTTTTCAGTCTGCCTGTTTTGCACTGTGCCGCTCTTTAACAAGTATTTGTGAGCTTTCCTGAGGGTGCATACGGCTATACGGCTGTTTCTGATTGGTTTGTATTCCGATCACTACATTAATCAAGAAAAATTAGTTTTAGGTTTGCTCCATATGGGGCCTAATATGTGACTGTTATATATCATGCGATGAGACATTGTAAAGGAAAGTGTCAGTTGCCAAATCGATTAATTGAAAATATGAATTATTGTGAGCACTTTATACTCCAGTTCAGCTAGTACGGTTTAAAGGCTGATAAAGTTGTTTGAATTGGAAGTTGTTGATGGCAGATGATTTAATTTTCTTTTTATTTAAACATTGAAGATGATAGGAAACCACAAAAATGCAGACTTCGCCAGAAATGTGTCTTTGCCAGGTGTTCAGTCATGTAAAACAACATTTAGACCACAAGGGACATCAGAAATGTTGGTTGAAAAACAGCAAATTTCTACTGTAAGTACCTGCTAAATCAGATTAAAATTTTAGGGTAAGGAGATACAGAAACAATGTAGTATCGATCAAAACTGCATAATATCTACAGTATCTTGTTGGAGATGAATGACACTGAGCAGATTATTTTTTTTAAAGACTGTAATTTATCTAATACATTGATAATAATTTAACAAACTGCTATACAAATGAATCATTTACCATAACTTATCTAATAAATTGTTAATTGATAAACAGTAAAAAAAAAAAAAAAACAAGGTAATTAATGTAAAGCAAAATTATCTGTTTTAAAGGACTTTATAGGCTATATTAAATATATATTTGCATTTAAAGGAGGTATAAAAAGTTATCTCTATGAAGACTAAATCCTCTCTAGAAAGCAGAATTTGTATTTGTCTTGGATTATTTTGTGAACAAGTCTTCCCTAAATACAACTGCAAAGACGACATCGTCAAAGCAACACTTCACAGAGCCTGGCAGCACCCAAATTCTGAAAAAGACCATAACAAATCATCTTTGTTTAAGTGTAATTGTAAGTGTAAAGTTTAATAGCAGTAAATCTGAGATTCTAGTGACAGAGAAAGGGCAGTTTGCACAGTGTTAAGGAGTCTTATATTCTGGGCAGGTAGGCTTTATGTCTTTTAATTAGCCAAATTCTCTTTTACTGAGGCTAGCAGCCAAAGTCTTGTATTAGATTAGGCAAAGGTGGACCTGCCCTTGTCCTTAAATGAGGGTTTGTCAGAGATTAAGTGGGTGCCATAGTGACTGTGCATTCTGCATTGCAACCGAGGCAAATGTTTGTCACATAATGAAGCATTGAGAATGGAAAGAATGGAAACTGGGATTGCCAGGTTGAGGTCTCTACTTGGACTGCAAGTTTTTGGGTTGACTAGCTGCTAGAGCCGAAGTTGTGTATCCAAAAGGATTTGATTCTGTGGCCTTCAGCTGGAGTAAAAGTGTTGGGAATATTTTAGTTGTAATTAAAGAAATGTGTTGTTCTGTTGAAGAAGTAAAAATGTTTTTGTTTTTTTTAAGAATGGAGGAGCAATTTTGTTTTTTGTATTTGCCCTCGTTTTGGGTAAAAACTAGAATATGAAATTGGAAAACATGTTGTTGGTTATTTTGCATGTGAAGGTTTGGCTAGCTGTTCTAATACAATAAATTTGTTCGATGGTGACATTTCCCCTTTTTGGGCAAAGATATATGTGATGATAACCATAGGCACCAATGCCATAGTCAATTCAAAGATGTATTATCCACATACCCTCTACATTTCCCATACTTACTCATATTGCAGCTGTGTTAAAGAAATCATAATGTGTACTGTTTGCTGATTCTCTACTTTATAATGTAAACACTATGTCTTAGTTAACCCTGGTGTACAAAGACCATGTGTAGGCCGTAGTTGTCAAGTTCAGCTATATTAAAATACTAAAACAGTACAAGGACAATAGTGTCTAGAGGTGCTAATAACATTAGACTGTATTTTCTGTCTTTTATTGTATTATTGACTAGTGTTTACTGTCTGTAACACAGCAGAGCGTAATGAAATCATTTCAATATTAAACAATATAGATATATTATTGCAAATGGAGAAGTGTGCTGTGTTTTTGTTTCTGTGCAGACAAAGTGAAAGTTTTTCAAACTGTTTCATGTTGCTGTCTTGTTCTCCAAAGGCTTCTACATTAAGACTTTGCTGCCACCTGTTGGGAAATGCACAACATCCTGCCAACATACTCAGTGATTATTGAGGATTTTTGTTGGTGTTAAATACTTAAATTTTATTCCATATAGTGCAAAAAAATGTCAGTGGGCTATAGATTGCTTATAGTTTTAAAATCACTGAAACACACATATATAAAAATGTCTTCAATCAAAAAAGAATAGTCTTCCTTATCAAGCCAGAATCACCATTAGACATATAATTAGAACAGTGTAAAAGAAAACAAACTGAACACCAAACAAGATGATTCATGACGTCCTTGGACTCATATGAACTAGTGTTGGAAGTGGTTAACAAGCGCAGATTTCTGATGACAAACAGGGACCAGAGGGGGTTTTTACATCTTGGTGAGACGCAGGGTGTTGAGTCGGACCCCCAGAATAGTGGCTCCTGAGGCATACTGGATCTCTCTGAGGACTCCGATCCACTTCTTCTCCGCCTCATTGTATCTGAAAAGGGGAACAGACATACAGAAAGTTATGAAAGGTAAAACTGGGGCATCCACTGGTTGACTACTAATTGATTAAATATGCACTGGAATTATTTTTAAACACAAATTACAATGTACAATTTTGAGCAAATGGCATACTGGATTAGTATTTAAAAAGCAGACTTTCTATCAACAAGCAGCAATGAAAATTACAAACACAATTTAGCAGATATTTTATCTGAATATTTCCACGTTGCCCAGCCCTAATCAATAAAAGCGTGTGCATGAAAGAACAGTGTGTGATTATGACCCACCTCCAGATGTCATTCATCTCTTTGGGAACAATCTCATCGCTATCCTCCAGAGGCATCATGGCGAAACCTCCCACAGCATAGAGCGAGCCCAGCAAAGACACCAGGTTGAGAGAGCTACGCTCCTGGGGAAACGCTACAAAGTCTGACCACCTGAAAAATGCATACATATAGAGATACAGCTCAGTAAAGAGGAATACACTCCAGGAGGCCTCAGGTAGCTTGATGGGGAAATAATGTTTTCATGGCTGCCTCGAACCTTCATAAGATAAATTTTTTAAGCAAGGTAGTAACTTTAATGTTGTTTTTTCCTAAGAAAACTGACTGTTGTGCAAATGTGCATAAACCCACTGAAAGAAAATAATCCAGTAAACTAAATATCTCTTTAGTGTGATTTCCTTTTTCAGTACAAAAATTGCACAAGCAATCAAATTTGTAATTTTAATATTTAAGGCCACTTGTGGCCAGAGGGATCTAAACAGTCCTTTTGTTGTTCAAACTCTTCAATAATTTGAGGAACTCACTTGTTGGTTGCAATGTCGTACACCTCCACAGAGGCTGTCAGGCCGGTGTCGGTGACTCCTGTTCCCACGTATATTTTGTCTTTATGAACAGTGGCTCCAAATAAAGAACGTGCAGTCTTCATAGGAGCCAGCTCCTTCCATTCAAATCTCTTGGCGTCATACGCACACATCCTCTTCTGACAGTTCCTTTTCACGCAAAACAGACAGACAGAACATAACACCTTTGAGGTCTGCTGTTCCCCAGTGGTCCTCTTTACTTTTATCAAGTAATTGGTGAAAATGTGCAGTGGGCTGATACATTACTGCATTATCAACTTTACATGATGCTTGATCAAAGTTTGAACATGCCACAAATAAATATAAATATTTATCACCCCATATACTCACTTGTTTTCTCCTTTTCCTCCAATCACATAAACAATATCATTGTGGGATATCGTTGCATGTCCATAGACTGGGTAAAGAAGTGGCTCTGACTCACCCCATTTGAAAGATCTATGAGTGAGAAAACAGATGAATTCTTTCACTCACAATCAAAGGTTTCTCTTTCTCATTTGATATCTGAATTTAGACCTGTACTCACTGTCTGTCATAGACCAGAACCGAGTCCAGCGTGTGCTCCTGGTCCTTCAGTTCCCTCCCTCCCAACACGAAGATGGAGTTCTCAGCCTCGGCCAGCCCAAACAGGAAGCGGGGAGACGGGAGAGGAGGCATCCCCAGCCAGTCGGAGCTAATCGGGTCATACTGAGGTCACAGGAGTCAAATGTTTGTGAAGGGGTGAAGTCTGCACCACCTTAATTATACTGTAGTACATGCAGACTGACGCAAATGCACACATGTAGATGTGCAAACACAACATGCTGCCTAAACCTATTAACATCCAGTTTTCTTCTTCTTATTTCCCCTCAAGTAGCTATAAAGTTGAAAAAAAATCATCTTATTCCACACTGTCTGACAGTATCACATGTTTCATCTTGTTCCAACTTCATTCATGTTTATACTGATTGAAATATTCACGTTTTTTATAGTTGCATCTTTGGAAACTTTTCCACTAGAATTTAAAATGAAGCTCCGTAGATTTGAGCAGAGTTTTGGAGTTTATGCTGACTGACCCATCAGTGGGACACTGAGTTTAAGAGTTTAAAGAATTAAATGCAAATATTGAGCATTTCCAAGCAGTTGGTGGGTTATATTGTTGGGTTAGGGTTGTATCACTTTATAATTTTTAGCAATGTAGGTAAAACAAATATTTATTACTGTGATCCTGCACAGAGATGCTGCAGCACTTACAACAACTTAGAACAACAACGGTACATTTTTAATAATTAAGAATTTAAGAATGGGCTGAGCTGAGATCAGTTTGTGTCATAGCAAATTTTGTGATCTAATTTTTCTCTTTTCTGAATGCTTTATCCTGCACCTCTCCTACCTGTAGGAAGTAAGAGCACAGTGGGTTTTCCTTATTCTGTTCATCAAAGAATAATCCTCCAGCCACAAAGATCTGATTCTCCTTGGTTACGAGGCTGATGTGATTCTTGGGAATCTGTGTGGAGAGCGCCGCTACAAAGCAGTCATTTCCTTTTGGGTCGTAGGCCACTGCACCTTTGTCATTCACCATCAGGATCAGGTCCCTGACGAACATGCCGAATCGCAGGTTATCGTTCAGAATTCCTGGAAGTAAACCTTCCTCCTCTTCCTCTTTATCTTCGTTCTCGCCATCTTTCTGCGCTCCACCGTCCTCCTTCTTGCTTTTGGTTTTTTTAACCTCTGGCATTTTCCCAGCCTGAGCATCCTTAACCATCTGGAGTTTCTGCTGTAACTCAGGATTGGAGCAGATGAATTTGTGTTTCTCCACTTTTTCTTTCATGTAATCCTCAGGGAGCAGACGAAAACGAATGCAATCCAGCAAACCTGGCAGTTCCTTCTCTCTGCTCTCTGTGTCTCTGGACACCCAGTTCATCAAAACCTCAAACACTGCCTCCTCTGTGTCTATGTTGAGATTGTCGTTTGATAAAATGGCTGCCAGCTCACTGGGGAGCAGCTGGAGGAACTCCTCATCTCTGGAGATGAGATGGAAGTGCTCGCAGGCATAGTTTCGGGCAGAAACAGCCAACCTGGGACAGTCCAGCATCAGGCCAAGCCTGAAGACAGCCAGACAGTTGCTGAGGCTCAGACGCTTCTGTAGGAAAGACACACATACAGTGAAAATAGAGGGAATCTGGTAAATGTTGGCCACAGCAAAGATGTCCTGAACGTTCTGCTCCGTCACATTGATTTTGGAGGTGTACAGGTACTTCAGGATCAGCCCCATGACACCAGGCTCCACATCTTCCAAGACAATCTCTCTCTTCTTGCTCTCTTCCAGGTCAGACAGAAAGATGGAGCGGAAGTAAGAGCTGCAGGCACACAGGACCAGCCGGTGGCAGGGGAACTCCTTGTCTTTGATCTTCAGCACACAGTCGACCAGCTTCTCATTCTCCAGCAGGTCACACAGGCCGTCCTGGAGCAGCGTCTGCTGGTACATCCTGGGCTCGTCCATGGGGTTTATAGGTAGAGCCATTGTTCCTGGCAGAGGGGGAGTTTGAAGAGCCTTCCTGGGGCTGCAAATCAAACAAAAGTTGTTCCTTTATGGATCTTCTTTCTACAGTAAAGTTGTACTTGTTCCTAGCCTGGAAAGAGGAGGCAGAGGCACAGTCAGTCTGCTATTAGCCCACACCAGCTGTACCCACGGGACAGCCCACTTCCTCAGCTGTCCTGACCCTTCAACTGAGCTCCAACTGGTAGGTTATTTATAGTCTGGGTGCTTGCTGTGGAGCTATGGGCTTCATTCTGGAACATGAAATGCAATATCCACACTTCAATCCCCTTTCCCCACCTCTAAACCCACCCCCTATACTCCTTGCCCAGTCCCCAGCTACATCCACCCACTCTCAGACAGCTGACACATTGCTTCATGGGAAATATGTCCGTCCTGAGTCAGAGTCAATCTAGAGTAGACTGGTTAAGGGACTGCCCCCTTAGAGTCGTCATAGCTACAATGTCACAGTGTCATTTTGTTATATTACCACATTTACATTATATTCACACCCCTGTAAGAGCTGATATAGAAAATATTGTAACTTCATTGTAATTTTGTCCCTACACACACACTACTAGTGTTCTCATTGAGCTCAGATTGTTATCGTAAAATGGGTGAATTGTGGAACATAAGGATTGTCTTGTTTTGGGGTGGATTTTACTGTAAATTAAAGCATAACACTTATCATTACTTGTCACTATTTTGATGTGTTGACTTTGCATTGCAAAGAGTGATTGTAAAATAACCTTCAGTGCAATGTCACCACTGTAAAAAAAAAGATTGATATTTAGAATCTAACTTTTTTCATTCAGGGTGGGTCTGAGTTCAAGGAGTGCTCCAGTGATTTAGATTTGCACTTCCATAAAACTCGGGGAGTCCCTGCTGTGGGTCAAGCTGTAAAAATAATGGATCTTACAATTTCCATTATCCAACTCGATAGTGTTTTTCATTAGACCCTCCCTGCCAGGTAAACAACATGTCCTTCAAACTTCACGCTCCCAGTTTGTAACATGTCCTTTCTGTCAGAGGCAAAGTTTTTATGAAAGACATAGACATTTATGAAGAGATTATGGGAAATATGCTATGAAGCCAGGCCTGTTAGCTTAGCTTAGCATAAAGACTGGAAACATTGGGAAACAGCTAGCTTAGCCTTTTTTTAACCTTTGGACAGAGCCCGGCTAGCTGTTTCCCCGTTTCCAGTCTATGACTGCTAAGCTAACCAGTTACTGGCTCCAGTTTAATATTGAACAGACAAACATGAGAGAGGTGTATTTTTCTCATCTAACTCTAAGCAAGAAAACAAATTAGCATATTTCCCAAAATGTATTACTATTCCCTTAAAAAATGAAATCTCTAGCCCGAGCCAAGATAACTCCTGATCTGGATTATTTACTCAGACCTGACAAAGCTCCTGTTTTTGAGTGATGAGTAAACTGATCTGCATGTGTAAAATCCTAAGAACTAGATTTGGTCTTTTAATATGGTATCTAATGGAGGCTGGTTTGAATTCAAGTAAAACCAAACAACTTCTGATGAAACAAATGTCCCTAGTGTCCTTTGTAGACATACAGTTGTCACACCAGTGTGTCAAAAAAAGAGAAAAATACTTCTTCTTTGACATCAATAAACACCTTTTATCGCACTGCTCAGGTCCATGCGGTGATTCACCATAGGTGTGACTGCAGCCGTTCACTGGACAGAGTTAAAAGTGTTTCCAGTGAGGAGGCATCGACCAGGAATTAAGCTGCGAACTGCTGATGTAACGCTACAGAAATACCTTGCAGCCCTCATGACAAGACTCAACACTGACTGACTCACGCGGTGTAAAAAGCCCCTCTCTAATTCAAACATCTGAAAGGTCAAAAACTCTCCCTAAAGACACAGAACAAGTTTGAACAAATCTTTGCAGTTTATTTTTTTGCATTAATGACAGAGGTTTCAGAAAAAATGTAGTTTTGAGTAAATGTATTTCATTAAGGTCTATTTTTTCTCTTGGTTGGTAAACAGTTGGTAAACTTTATTTACAGTTAATGCTGTTTTATACATCAGCAGAAACAGAGCATCCATTCAAAAGTCACATTATAAAATCTAGACTGGTGATAACACTGTGATAACGCTACTTTGGCTGCATATATCCTACAGCTGATATCTACTCTGCTTTTTCCTTGCTGGGATCTGCGACAGGCTGAGCGGCAGCGGGTGCAGGTGCAGAGGTGGTTGTGCTGCTGGCGGCGGTCGGAGGGGGGGCAGGAGGGAGAGGATCAGGGTCATCGATAAGGGCCTGTCTCCTCTCTCTCTCCTTGATCACTTGGATCAGGCAGTAGGTCACGAACATGACGATGATGGTGGTTATGGGGAAACCTGGGGAGGTAAGGAGACCAATAACTTCTCTGTTAATACAATCATTAAACAAATGTACATGTTTTCAAAGTGAAAAACCAATCACCTTTGAGGAGCAGTCGTTTGGCAACCAACTTGGCAAAGTCTAAACTGTTCAAGGCCAGGATGTTGAACAGCACAATGCACCAGAAGTTGAAAGTATTGAAGATGCCTCTGATCCGGCGGGACATCGCTTCTGACATTGCCATCTGTAAACAAACAATTTTTTTAATCATCAAAGTGCCATTTTGTGTCAAAATCCTAACCAAAGCATGAAGACAACCTCCACTAACTAACCTCAAAAGAAGCAAAAGGCTCCATGGAGAAGAACTTGGCAGCCCAAAGCTCAAAGTTGAGGCCGAAACAGTTAAAGAAAGCCCAGATCAGCACCACCTCGCAGGGTCCCAGCCAGAGCATGGTGACACCGAAGGTGCAGAGTGTGGCCACCAGCTCCTTAACCACATTCTCATGCTTTCCACCCAGGTGATCATACACGTACCTGTGGATAAGGACACAGGATCACAACTTCTACATTTTTCAGCATTGACAAAACTATTTTAATTCAGTGATCTTTCTGACACACTCACTTGCACAACCAGTCGTTGATTCCTCTGTCAAAGTGGCTACAAGGAGAAAAACATCAAGAGCAGGTTTAGTTTTACAGTATAGTACATCTGGTAGTTATCACATGAGATTGGGGTTAACTCACGTTTCGGCAAACACATAGAGCATTGTGATGCATTTTGGTGGCTTGGGCGGGTCCAAATGATCCAGTCTGGACACTGTATTGATAACTCCAAACATGGCAGCTGCTTTTACCCAGTCATACACCAGGTTAAAGTAAGCCAGACCCACTGGAAACAATGCAGTAGTTCAGAAGTTAAATTATTTTCATTTGAATTAACTCATCAACTGCAATAATAACAGTCGCATGATACCAGAGCTGCAACAATCAATTAATCGTCAACTATTTTGATAATTGATTAATCATTTTAAGTAATGTTTTAAGAAAAAAAGTCCAAAACCTCTGGTTCCAGCCTCTCAAATGTGAATATTTTCTCTTTTCTTTGCTCTTCTATGACAGTAAACTGAATATCTTTGAGTTGTGGACTGTTAGTCGGGACAAAACAAGTAATTAGAGGGCATCATATTGGGCCTTAGGAATAAGTAGTCAACATTTTTCACCATTTACTGACATTTCATAGACGATCGACTAATCAGTTAATCATGAAAATAATTGACAGATTAATTGCTAATGAAAATAATCATTACATGACATACAATTTTTTTCAGAGAACGTTACCAACCAGCAGTGTTGATATTGGCTCTTAATCTAATCTCTATGCAACCCTGCAGCCAAAGCATTGGCAGTTAAGTCTTCTTTGTGACTTTTTTTTTTTTTCTCAATAAGATGGATATAATAATCCTCTCAAGTCTAAATACTGTCTCCAGATTTGAGCTGGAGAAAAACAGTAGTGGCCTTAAGCCCATTTGAAAGTAATTCAAAATCTATTTTAACAGTCAAAATACTGAGGGGGGAATTTCAGAGTGGTGGTACAGACCTAGAGCCCAGTCAGAGAGGTGCTTCAGCAGCTTCATGTCAGTGGGGATGACGAGGATGTACATGAAATGGAAGAGGCCCTCCACCACAATGATGATCCCCAGGTGGATCAGGCCCTGCAGACTGATGTTCCACATCTCCCGCTCTTTCCTGGTCAGGTCTGACTTGTTGGCCTGCAGAGGGCAGCAGACACACATGACCAAGACCAGTCAGAGATCTGTAACCTCCACACTGCCTCTCTGCTGCACATCTTCACATACTGGACACATCTCGAGTATCAGACTGATATTGTCATAGATTCTGAAATAAACTGAGCATTGATGTCTACTGAATCTTTCCTTTGCATAAGCATAGCAGTCAGGATAACTTCAACTGCATTTTTCCATTAATTTATTCCCACATTATTTCTAAATTGTCAAATTTCTTTCATTTATTTCAATGAATAACCACGAGAAAACATCCAGCTGCTCTAAAAAAAAAAAACAGGGTAATGGGATAGCCTTTGGTTGGCAGGGAACCACTTCTCTAACAATACAATACCTCCCACAGTGCATTAAATTTAGAACCAGCAATGCCTCGTGCTGCCGCATGACAGGAAATAATAACAAGAATTTGGTTTAACTCACTTGAACATAGAATTTATCAAAGGTCATGATGGGCCCAAAATAGAAGAACGGGAGGTAGAAGTTGTACTTGAG
Source organism: Thunnus maccoyii (assembly GCF_910596095.1). NCBI lineage: Eukaryota > Metazoa > Chordata > Actinopteri > Scombriformes > Scombridae > Thunnus > Thunnus maccoyii. The sequence continues at coordinate 12,336,813 of NC_056553.1, read as the reverse complement.
CAGCTCCAGGATGTTGTAGTTTCCATCTTTTCGTTCACAATTCTCCAGGGCAAAGCTCATACAGCGCATGATGGTAAAACCACAACCTCCATAGAACAGAATATGACGCAGCTCAAAGTCCCCCTCCACAAAACCTGCCTACACGGAGCAGAGACAGAGAAAAAAACAATAACAGAGACAGATGCAAATCGGTTACAACAAATCTCTTCTTGCTTCACAATCAAGAAATCTAGTCAATGTGTTATGCTTTTTTTTTTAACCCACTTATTCTGCTGTTTCATTCGTCGCTTTCTGACAGTAGAAATGTATCCACACCAAATATATTTTCACCAAAATCTCCGGCCTTGTGTAATTACTTCCTCTAATATGTAGCCATCAGTTTACCTGCCAGGACACGAAAGGTTCACACTTGAATGTAGCGAGAGTACAAAGACCAGTGGCAAAGCAAAGCCAGCGGATTTTCACTAAGGAGATGCTGTAGAGCAGAATACAGTGTGACAGGATGAGGGTGACGTAGGTCCAACCCATACTGGTCCATACAGCCAGGAGTCCGTACACCAAGTACACCAAGGACCTGTACTGTGGGAGAGAAGAACAGGGTCACTATACAAACATTCAGTCAACTGTAATGATGCAGCTGAGGGGTTCAGATTTGTGTCTGGCTTTGGATTTGTAGATTGTGAATGTAAATTACTCCACAATACTGCAGACAATAACAAAACTATAAAGAAACACCTTTACGATTTGCCATATTGATAGAAAATGTCTATCATCAGACTTTATGATTGCATTCTAGCATCAACTAACACTTCACACAAAGCAACACATTTAGTTAAAGGGTTGACTTTTGCCCTGAGACTCTGCTGACACATGACATGCGGTCCAATGATGTTATCCAAACCAAACTGGCATAACTGATCTGACTAAATATAGAACTGCATTTCTGTTTGTTGCTCGTTCATTCTTCGTCTGCGCAGTCATCCCTCCATCTGATTCTCTTCTGTGACTTTTTTTTTTCCACTTGGTGTGGTTCATCATTCATCATCTGCTGTTTGGTTAATGATATAAAAAGCTACTGTGCAATGTTGTAAAAATAGATGACTAAGTATTCATAGTTCACAACAGAACAGAGAGAGAAATCCATCACAGCAGACAACCTCATTGTTTCTTCCACCTTGTTTCATATTATAGACAGACAACAGATCATAACAGCAGTAGATGGATATTACATCATTTCTTTGCATCTTATCTTACATTACTCTTCCGAGCTCAATCAGTCAATTAATCAATGAATCAGTCAGTAGAAGCACCTGTGGAGCCAGCATGGTGCAGATCTTGGCGAACAGCACATGTCCAGAGAGAGCAAACAGGATGTGCTCTCTGAATGTGGAAAACCACATCATCCACTCAAAATCAGTTGTATCCTGTAAATCAATGAGCAAAAAAAACAAACTAAAATTAGAAAAATGTATGCAACAACAATATGATTTTTAAAGAACTATGAATGTTGTCTCACCATTTTTCTCCCAAAGTAGTACCATCCTGGCTTCACGTTGGTTTTGAATGTCTTTCGGTTTACATTGGCTGGAATAAGAAAGGATAAAAGAAGATGAGAAAGAAAATCTATTTCGGATTTAAATATCAAAATGAATTTCACAAGCTCATCTGCAAAATAAAGCTTTACAAGACATAAAGCTCACATTCGACCACCTGTTATCACGTGACCATGTCCGTACTGAGGTGGTGTGATGGCAAGTGAGCTATCGTCAGGACAACGACCGTGAGATGTGGATGAAAGATCTGGATGTAACTACTGAGTTCAACATGTTCAGTATCAGCACACATACATTTACATTTAATATAATAGCAAAAGTTTCAGTTTATATATGTTTTTAGTTTATATTCTATTTTCTTTTCTTTGTCCTTGAGAGCAGATGTGAAAGAGTTTGTTACAAGTGACACTGAAACTCACAATAAATGCAGGGCCTATTTTCTTCCTCTGCTCTGTGGTATTAATACTGACACTTGATCTCCTCTGCGTGGTCTGCATAGCTGCAACTCTTCACCCTCACACAGTGACACTGTCCCTACATGTATACTGCACATTGTGTCGTCTGTATGTGACTACACTACAGGAGGCGTAAGATATAACTTATCTTATGAGTCTGGATCCCAGTAGAGCTTCAGTGTTTGTTTTGTGTAATTCTACTTTCACTCAAATTGATTTGATGAAGTTTTGCTCTTGTGTACCTTTGGAAAAGAAAGCATTACAGAGCTGTCTACAGTTGCACTGTTATGGTGCAATCAGGATTTAACTGATGAAGATCATCATCTATGCCAGAGATATACTGATAATATAGGAACAGTGTCACATAAAATCTGCAATATCTTTTTTTTGCCACTAGGAGGAGAAACACACTTTTAACACATACTTATGTATATATTATAACCTCTGATATGGGAGATTTATAGCACTCAGTTGCCTTTTTACACATCCAGCAGACATGATGCAACATCAGAATTATGTGGAGTCAAAGTGGCTACCAGATTAATTTAAGTACAATATTCATTTCCCTTTTAGTTCTGTTTTGCTCTCCGCCAATTCCTGAGGGAAATATCTGGCTCTTAAGCTGCTGAATGCTCCACTACACCATGTTCACCAGCTGATTACTACAATACCACAATACTATAAAGCCACTACATATATACGGCCCACCCACACAGGATTTCCACTTTATTTCCTGACTAGATTTCTTGTGCAGACTGTACTTGATTTGCATCTCCTTCACAAGTGTTTTGCTGCACCGTGTGTATTTGTTTATGGAGTTTAGTGACATCACGTTATTTAAATGACCTGTGCTCAGGTTGAAGTTAGGCAGAGTCTTAGGCAATCAGCCAGAATATTTGAACACACCTGTGTCAGTGTGCAAACAAACCAAATTTAAGGGACCCTAATCAAAAATGTTAAAAAAGACATTAAATAATACATAACTGTTGGACGCTCAAATATCAATATTGGTGCTAGCCTCAGAAATCCAATATCAGTTGGATTTTAATGCTAAATAAACAGCCTTTAAAGGATTATTTAAAGGCTTTTGCTACTACTAATCCCATAAAAAGACCAAAACCAATACTTTCTGACTCCTCCAAACTGTCTGTAGCTTTCAGCCCCAAGACCATTGTTGTCTACAGAAGACAAATATCCTTAAAAATCCAAATATGTGCTTTCATTTTTCAAAAAAGAAAAAAAGTCCAGATAATGTCCTTAAACCACTGGGCATTGTAGTTTTTAGCAAACACTATTTAAACATAGGTACATTTTTGTTAGAGTCATTACAGTATTTTCATCTGCTGATTAATACACATTTAGTGCTCTATAGTATTTACTGCAGCAGGACAATGTATAATGAATTGACTCATAGTAAACTACAGTGTCCATGTTCATTATTTGGTCTTTTCATGGGATTTGTTGTAAGTACGAAAAATATAGAATATGACCAGAAATGTTCTTTAATGAAAGTAGTCTTCAAATGGTTTGATTTATCTCTTTTACTTCAGTAGTTTTCAACACACGTGATTAGACTTTTACTTGCGTACAAGTCAGACTGGTTTGAGAGTTAACAATCTCTACTTGAGTGTGATATTCTACTACTCACCTGTAACCTATTTGTGTATGTGTATATGTGTGTGTGACTCCTCATACTCACAACTGGACACCTCAAAGATCCAGCTGGTGGCCCAGAACATGGCCAGACACAGCACCATGTGGTAGAAATAGATCTCATACTTGGGAAGTGCAGCTTTGATCCCCATGATGACAGTGACAGGAAGAGCTCTGGAGGCTCCTGAACACACAACCCCAGAGCAGTTAACACTTTATCTGTACAACAGGTTCTACCTCTGATATGACACCTCAGGGCTTCCTTATCCTCGCCTACAAATAAGAAACATATCCTGATGGTTCACTCAGTGGTCATCACCTCCTCACTTTGTCTCATCATATGTTTGATTCTGACCTCTTCAATCACACTCACTACATGAGGAGGAAGGGCACAAAATAGTGATTAACATACAGTACAGTCTTGAACCAGTGGCTGTAACACTGGAAAGTAGAAGGAAGGTGCAGCGTTGCTATTTAAGCGTTTGAATGAGAGACATCTGTTTCAACTGTAACTAAAGATAGACTTCTCGACTCCTCAGTCATTTTTGATTCAGGTCAGCATCACGTGTGAACGAAACTGTACTTGCTGTGACAGATTATCAAAAGGGGAAAGTAACAAACCACATAAGTTCCTGTGGTATTGTAAGTACTTTACTTGAGGTCCAGTATCAGTACTTTTGAGTAAAATTTCCTTTCTGTGAGACTTTATACTTGATTTTGCTTGTTTTACTAGTATTTTCACATTGCAGCATTTTAAATATTGATATCTTGTACCTGAATACATGTACCACTACCTCCCTGTAAAAATACTTACAAGTAAAAGTACTTCTTTCCAAATTAGAAGATGGTACACATTAATAAGTACATTCTAATCAAAGCATCAGAAGTAAAAGTACTCATTTAAATTACTTATACTGCTGGATACTGTAGTTTAATCTATACAGTAACATTTTATAGGCTCATCATATGTTTTTCTATTTAAAAAATGCAAAGCACTTAGTTACTATACCTGTCAAAAAAGTACACTATGAAATGCAGTGGAGTAGAAGATTAAAGTAACATTAAATGGAAATACTCAAGTTAAATACCTCTAACCTGTACTTGAGCAGTTTTGCTGCTTCTACATACTGCTTAAGCCAAATAGTGACACAGTGCAGCTGCGTGGCTTTATTTTCTGCTCTGTAACATAAGAACCATTTTATCTATAACATTCATTAGATATCAGATCCATCCAGAATAATTTAGTATCTTGTGATGTGCAAATCTTTTGCGAATGGTTGTGTTCAAGCACTATCATTAAGGAATTTTATCTGCCGGAGTTTCTTCACAAATTTCCCATTTATCAAGGAAAGAACAGCGAAGGGCAAAGGTGCAAGTTTCCACTGATTAGAATCCAGAGAGGTAAAGACATCAACAAAGTGCAGCTGCCTGCTATTTTTACCTCAACAACCTCTCTGCGATGCATTTGTTCAGAAGCTCTTATGTTCTCCTGTACTGAGCTGCCCCCCCAAAAAAATATTTATATATGTTTTTGAAATGTAAAAAACAAAACCATTCAAGCACTTGTGAGTGAAATATTTTTAGTCGCATTAAAAGTTTTCTATTCACACTGTCTGACTAAGATGCCTGCTGTTGAAATGCCACACGGTCATGCACTTCAGTTCGTCCTCCGCAGCACCTGTTGTGATACTGACCTTGAACGCAGCAGTTGCGAGTCGGAAGAAGTTGCTAAACAAAAGCTTTCAATTCTCAAAGACGGATTAAAATGTCATATTTAAAAAAAAAAACAAAAAAAACAAAAACGTGTAAGTTAATGTAAACTAGTATATCTGTTGTGCATCTGCAGGGCGCAGGCGGGCTGCGGGTCCCTCTGACTCCCTGAGAGGGAGCTGCCACCGGTTAAAGGTGACTTGATGTATTTATACTTTGACCACTGACACAGAGGGGGCGGCACAAGAGGGCTGCTAAACCAGTATAATAGGCTGTAAACCTCATACACTGAGAGTCTATAGAGTCTCTTATCTTGGCATGTTATAACATGCCAAATTTCCTGAATGATGCAGCAGAGGGTGCCTAAACAAAACAATGCAGGTACAGGTTTATTATGTGCTGAGTCTCATCATGAGGCAAATCACATAAAACATCAAGCTGTATTTAGCTGTAATTATATGCAAAACCCCTCAAAACAACAGTACAGTCCAGAGTAATTGTTACATGTGTTTATGTGTGCATTGTGATTGACTGGGTTTGCCTGTTTTTGACATTCTTTTCTAGATTTGGTGAATTTATTTTACATTTTTAAACTAAAAGGCCTCTTCTGTCTTCTTTTCTCTTGTCACTATTTTCCATATTCCTGGTTGCCAGATCTGTTTTGGGAGGGTCTAAGCCTGTTGCAATTTTGAGCTGCAGCCAAGCGTCCATGCCTCACATTCTACAATGCGCACTGAGCTGTGAAACAACATGCAGTGCCTTCTACTGACAACATCACAAAATACAATACAGAGAAGTCTGTTGGCAACATCATGGCTGCAGCCCTCCCCAGAAATGTGGGATACAAAGAAAAGGACCAAATGTGGTTTATTTTAAAAAAGTCAGTCAAGACATACAGTATTTAAAAATGTATGAAACACAAGTCTATGTAATATCTATGATGTCTGCTCTCACAGTATCAGTGCAACACATCCACTGGGAGTTGTTAAGAAAGTTGCTCAGGTGATGATAATATGGTTTCAGGTAGGAGGCCACAGAGGACTGCGTTAGCCCTGCAGCATGTTTGTGAGTAATGTTGCTTCAATTTACAGTATATGACACATTAAAATCTCCAGCTGCTGTTGCACAGTTTACATGTATATTATATCTAAACAGATCTACAGATAAAGACACAATCCCTGGAATTAATATTATATCCTTCATAATTATACAATAGTATGGTTAGGCCTATGTTTATCCTCCTTAACAAATCCCAATGAAAGATGCAGGTTTTTTCCTGTATGTAAACATATAGAATACTAACATGTTAACTAATAATACAGTGAAATCTTTATTGACAATTTGGTCCGTGTGTGTAGAGGAGTCCCAGTTTGGCTACTCCTTCTTGCTGGACTCTTGTCCTTCAAAGATGGGGTACTTGCTCTCCACCTCAGCCCACGTCAAGCTGCCGTTAGCCAGATCTCGAACCATCCCTGGCAACTCAGTGACCTGCAGTGTAATTTTTTTAATTAGTACAAAAAAAGACAACAGATGTGTACGAGCCTTACATTTTGTTAATTAAAGCAATTATTCGTGTTCTACCTCAGCCCTGATCTGCCTCATTGAGTCACGGTCTCTCAGAGTGGCCGTGTGAGGCGTCTTGTTCACGGTGTCGAAGTCGATGGTGATGCCAAAGGCCACTCCGATCTCATCCGATCTGGCGTAACGCCTCCCGATGGATCCTGAGGAGTCGTCCACCTTGTGAGACACGCTGTTTTTGGTCATCGCCTCAGCTGAAAGGAGAAAGAGGACAAAGAGGAGTTTAGGATTTGAATTGAGTATAAAATCAAATATTCACATAAATATACTGACATCTAAGTTAGCGTCATACTCACATAGTTGCTGGACAAATGGCTTAAACTCCTGGTTTGGGCTCAAAGGAAGGATGGAACATTTGTATGGAGCGACAATGGCAGGAAAACTGAAATACTGGACAAGAAATAAATCATCTTCAATTAAAAGAAACAGTACTACAATCAAAACAAGCACATGATTCTGATTCCTGCTTTGAAACCATCCTACCGTCCTCTGTTCATCCCCCTGCCGGGTGTGGAATGAGTGCTCAAAGATGGAGTACATGATTCTGCCAATGCCAAAGGACGGCTCGATTACATTGGGAACAATCTCCTCCACTGTGGGAAAACAGAGACGGATGTTTTCCCACAAGAACAACAGACTCTTCTACTGTACGGCTCTGACGCCGGGTTTGGTGTCGCCTCTTACCGTGCAAAGTCTTCTGGAACCGCTTCACACTGACCATGTCTTTGGTCAGTCTGAGTGTTTTGCCCTCTGCCTGAAAGCTGAACTCCCTGCAGAAATAAACACAACAGCAACATCACCAAATTAACTTGGCATATAAATACACACGAACATTTCTTCAGTAGTAATCAATGGCAGTCAGAAGTTACCCGTTTTCATTAAGAAGCTTTTCCTGATCACTGATGTAGCATTCATCACAGACAGCCAGATATTCCAAAACCAACTTGGCATCTTTCTTGAATGCTGTGCCTATGGCGCCCTTGTTGGGCTCAAACTGGATGACATTTACGACTTTGTGAGAAGAAGTTAAGGAATAAAGCAGAGGGACACAAGTTGTTATACTCTGTCCAGTGTGGGCACACATACTCAAAACCATGGTAAAAATTAGAATAAAGCATGTAGATCTCTAATCATTTTTTTAGGATTGAGATAACAATATAGTCGTGTTTGGGGGTCTAAGAGAATAGAAGGATATGGGTTCTTTCAGGGGTTTTTCTGCCACTAGAGGGACCCTGGTGGCTCTGGAGTGACACGAGAGGTCGTAGCAGGAACGGTCGGCACAGCCAACGATCTCGATCCATCCCTGAGGGGAAAAAAAGCAATCATGAGGTGAGAAAGGTGTATGTGTATTTCTAACTGTTGAGTCTATGAGTGAGAATACAAGAGAAAAGATTTACATAGGAGGTTTTGGACTCGGCATCCCAGCAGTCACATGCGTAGTGAGCCATCTCGTTCTCCATGTGCTGACGGAAGCGCACTTTATCTTTGGACAGCCCCACTTTAATTAGATACAAGTAGATTCTTCCAATGAAGTAGCCCAGCACAGAATTGTTGATCACTCCCTGCAGCAGACGCAACAAGGATTAAAAGATCTGACTGACATTGTTATCAATTTTGTTGATGCAATAATTTCCCCTCAATGTAATGTAAAATGTAATAACACATTATCATCATTACAATTGATGCATGTATTTATGTGTAAAGTAAGCAAATCACTTCATTATTGGCAAGTAGCTATTCAAAAAGGTTGACTTTTTCAGTGTTTATAAGCAAATGTGTGAATAAGGTGTAGTTGCATGTTGAAGTTCAGCTGTTAAACTTTAATTTAATACATTTTTGAAAGATGCATTGATTTTATTTATACAATAAAAATATGCTGACAGGAAAAAAAAAAACATCAAAATGACAAATTTAGCAGCTAATTCTTGACCATCAGTAAGCATGTCAACATCAGACCAAGCATGATTCTCAAAGACCAAACACAATCCTAATGTCATGACGAAAAAGCAAGTTAATGAACTTTTTCCCCACCTGCTCCACAGCATCTCCCAGCCTCATGATCTTTGCAGACTGGCCGCTGGTCTGAGCCTTCGAGGAGAACAACAAGATCTCCAGGTCGGCCACATTGTGGAACTTAGGGTGGACCTTGTCATTTGGATCCACAAAGTGCTCAATCTCAGCCATGGTGAACTCCCTGCAAGCAGGAGAAGTTTAGATCTCAGTGTATGTTCATTATAATTTACCTATGATTCATTTTAAGGATTTTCATACTACCTCACACGAATGAGTCCAGAGCGAGGAGAGATCTCATTCCTGAAAGAGTTTCCAATCTGAGCAGCACCAAAGGGAAGTTTTCCCTGGTTGAACTCCAGTAAACGCTTGAAGTTGAGGAACATTCCCTGAGCTGTTTCAGGCCTCAGATAGCTGCAAAGTAGCAAGAAATTGACAAAATTTAATAAAGAAAATGTTAATCACATAAGATACTTGTATCAGCAGCGTGCATAGATGTTGCATCCTGTTGATTTGTACCCGGGCGTGTTGCCTCCTGGCCCGATAGATGTCTGAAACATCAGGTTGAAGGAGATGGGAGGTGTGAGGTCATTCCCTGTGGAGGGAGACTTGACGTTGTATTTCACAAACAGATCAGCCAACTCCTGCTGAGTGTAGTTGTCCATCTGAAACAGAGTGAGAGCAGCAGTGAGTTAAAGTTATTCCCCCCTGGCCAGCAGATGTCAGTATTTTCATCAACATCTGCTTTGAAAGAGAGCATGAGAGTGTGTTGCAGAGCATGTGTCTTTGGAGCACACACCTGAGTGATTACATCCTCCATCTCGGTCACTTTCTCCGCTGAACATTTCTCATCGGACATCAGGTTTTTCAAGTGAGCTGTGAGGGAACAAACATCTCATTTAGAAGCTGTTACTATGAGTCCATTGAACATTAGCTTTAAAAGAAATCGCAGGCATTTGTTTTGCATCCAGTGTGCTATGAACACACATTTTTAATCTCTGAAGACATAATCATTACATTTTTTTTCTGTGCAGCAGCTTGGACATAGATAACCTCTTGTAAGCAAAAAATTAAAACATTTTATAATAGTTTTTAGCATTTTATACACAATAACCTTTAATAAATATTTTCATGTTTTGCAAGAAACAAGCTTCCTGCTATCTTTATGTCAAGTCCTTTAAGAAATGCCTGAAAAACCAGTCGCCTTTGACACTCGAACTCCAGCCCCACCCCTGCCTACCTCTAGCTACAACCCCCCTGAGGATACTATATAGTCCAGTAAGGCAGGTAAAAACCTGTCCTTACAGATTCTCTGTTAAAACCTGCGCTGCACAAAACGACCCAGAAAATGGAAATATTAGTAAATGCAGTTGCAGATTGTTGTGATGTAATATTTTGAGATTCTGACATTCAAATCTAAAACATGCACGTTGCATGTGAGTATAATTTGGACATTCACAGCTCAGGTAGTGACTATCTTCTCTAAGAAAGTGTTTGGCACACAGGTCATTAGGTCATTTGTCTCTCTATGGGTGAAATCTGACACCGTGTAGCAAGAACCTGTCTCGGATGTTATTCCTCAATTGAATGGGTGTTATCAGTGGTTATCAGCCTCATAGACATGGGTTAGAAGTGGCCTGCTACACCTACTAGTAGAAGCATATCAACCCACTGGAATAGGACTGTGGCACCTACCAGTGGGTAACATGCTGCTACGTTAGGTTACACAAAATAATGATGTTTTGTGTTTAAGGTCTGGTTAGGTTTAGGCACAAAACCACTTGGTTAGGGTTAGGAAATGACAATGGTTGGTGTTAAAATGATCATTTGAAACGTGGTTAAACTTGGCAACTGTTGGTTATGAATGCAGTAAAATGAGGTAAAAGTGTCAGGTTAAACAGCCTCCCATCGGAGGTCTCCAACTGTCGTCTCTTGAGTGCAACTTGTAGATTGCATCAGTCAACTAGCCATCTTTTATTGACGTCATCTGAACTGAGTCACTTTCCCGGGTCATAATTACTTCCGTTGCTAGACGGCATCTGTAACTCAAAGGTGACCTCCACCTTACCAATGGATGATAACGCCCCTCTGAAATTTCTATAGGTGCAGTAGGCTCCTTCTTATCTATATCTATATGAAGCTGATAACCACTGACAAAGCCCGTTCAGTTGAGTGATAAGGTTCAAAGCGGGAGAAAGCTCAGGGGACGACTGGGCATGGTGGAGCTTATTTTAATCCTCTAAATGACTTAATGATGGTGAAAGTAAGTCACCTTTGAGGAGGTGATCGGCACGGTAGCATTCTCCCGTCTTGGCATCTTTCACCATGTAATCAGCAAATTTATCCACATGACCTGATGTCCTGGGAAGAAGGAACAGATTATTTTCTCACTTAAATCCACATTTTCTCAGTCAGGAGTTCACCTGTGTTTGAATACAATATGCTTTAAAGGGGCACCTACTTGAGGACAGGCTCGGGGGTCAGCATGGTGCAGTCAATCTCCAGGATCTGCTCCTCCTGGATGAAGTGCTGCCTCCACACCTGCAGGATGTTGTTTTTCAGGGCACAGCCCACGGGCCCAAAGTCATATAGGCCGCTCACCCCTGATACACAAAGTGAAACCGATCAGTGGTATATTTTATGGTTGCAGTTCCTGGAACTGTGCATACTCTGGATTTGGTTCTCCTTTCTATTGTGACAATCATTATGGGTTTTTTTTTACCTCCATATATGGCAAAAGCCTGATCATAGAAGAATCTCCTCTTTAAGGTATCCTCCAGCTTCGCTCTGTCCACCGTGTCATCTTTAGGCTGCAAGGCCAGCTCCTACAAGTAAGAGTGCATGATTGATTGTTCCATTATTCTTTGAATTAAATTCTTCTTTCTGAAGTAAATATTCTGATAGGAAATCAGGAAACGATAAACCAGCAGTTGTGAGAGTCTGACCTTTGCTTCTAGAATCTTCTTCCTGGCTTTCAGCTCTGCGACAGCTTTGCTCAGCTCCGGCTCTGAGGCGCCCTGTTCTTTCAATTGATACACCAAGTCGCCCTGCAGAAAAATGACATGCTTTACCTTCTTTTCACACACAACCTCAGACAACAACCTAGTTTTACCATGTAATCGTTCTATAGTTGCATTTATTCTTTCTGTCATTAAAGTACAATTTAAAAAAAAAAAATTATTTCAAACATGCACACACAAAACCTGTAAATTCATGAATAGTGAATATTGTTATAAGAAGGCAACTGTAGTTTGTACATGCTGAGATTTGATGGTTTTGGCGGGATATGACCTGCTGGTGTGAATTGATGAATTCTTAAGATTAACTAGAGAGAGAATAATAAATTGAGCACAGAGCAGTTTTAAACTTACATAAAGTGCCAAAAATCCACTTTGCCATTGAAGTGACAAATGGACCAATTTGCGTACATTATGTACCTTGGGTCAAATAGCAGCCTCCAATTCTAGTTTCACTTTGCACCATGTGGCTGGGTCAGATTGATGATTTCTTGTCAATTTATATGTATTATATACATATATATATATATAAAGAAAAATCCTACATGTGAACCCACACACATAAATCTATTTTGACACATCTACATTTTAAAAGTAGATTAACATTTCTTTAATCAACACTTAACAGCTCTTTTCATTTAGACTATGACAAAAAAAATTACGCTTAACACCATAAACTGGACAAGCTTGTGTGTGTCCACCTTTTCTATGCAGGTGTGTAACCTGGTAGAGTAACTCACCTGCTTCCTCACAGCCTCCCTCAAAGGTGCCAGCACTTCTTCCATCTTGACACGTAAAAACGGCTCCCTGCACAACAGACCAACTTGCAACCAACTGCTCTGGACCAAACTGTTTTCACTTTTTCTTCAAGCTTCTCTTCAAATTGAGGGAAAAGAATGGGGGAGGTGCCTACTTGCTTCTGTAGACTAAAGTCCTGTAAGTTGTGTGGTCTGAAACAAGGGCTCTCTGTTGCATCATCCAGGAAGCTCAGTCAAAACTACACACATTCTGCCATAATGATAAAAATGAGCAAATACCAAATACCTTTCCAACCTGGAGAGTAAAGATGAACTCCACAGTGACCTGGGTATGGGAAAATTAACCTGCTGGGAGCCTCCTGGGCTACTTCAAGCTGTTTTGCATTTTCCACTTACTACACAGTGTGTTCACACTACATACAGGAGCATTATTAGATTAAACAAAAATGCATTTAGGAGGAAATTACACCATGTTTCCACAATGTTAACAATATATTTTTTATGTAATAAAATTAGATTTTGGCATATGCCCTTGTGATTTCAGTTGATAATGGTGATAACAGTGGTCTGTTATCACAGATGCACTGATTTGATTCAGTGGCCTGCTGCATGTTACTTAGCCTGTCTTCTCACTTTGTAACAAAACTAGGTCAAAACCTTGTGTATGGCTGTACCATGTATGGTCAATATGCGAAATTGTGGCCAGTTTGTTACAAGGATAGTCCGTGGTAGTGTCTATAATGTGAATTCCTGAATATTAAATGTTCATCTGCAATTTTCTGTAGTGGTCCCGGTAAATTTGTTGTTAAAGTGTACTGAAGTAGCATATCACACATGGTTAAGCAACGTTTTAGTAAAAAAAAAAAAAAAAAAAAAGGTTATAAATCCAGATGCAAGAACAATACTTTCCACTCATATATTGGGATGTTTGATATTAAAGAGAACTCATTATAACTATTCTAATTATGTTAACTCCCTCTGCTCTTTCATCTGTTTCTATCTGCAGATGTCTGTAAACATATGGTCTCATCCATGTTTACGTAGGATTAGCATGCTAGGCTAACAGTCCATCAGCTGTGGCTTTATATCCGGGCCATGGCGTCTTTCACATAAACACAGTAAACACACCTGTCACCTGCCCAGCATGATGCTTTTAAACAGGACACACCGCAGCTACACCTTATTTTTATACAGTCTATGGGCTACACACAGCACGGCACGGCTATGCTTCCGATGCTAGCCATGCTAACTAGCTACTAGCCGCTGTGCAGGCTGGTAAAATGGATCTGTCGAGTCTCTTTGTATCTGCGGGTTGGTGTTCTTCTCAGTGTTGGAGCCTCCGTATGAGACACCTAAGTTGGTAAGTGTGTGTTTTTAAAACTTATTTCAGGGCTGTGTTCAGGGCTCCACTGTAAACGACCACTGAGGACGTGATTGAAACGTACATACCGGCTCATTTAATTGAAAGAGCAACAGCCAATGGGAAAACTCCAATACTGGGCCGGCCGACCAATGGTGTACCTTCATCACTCAGCGAGTCAATCCAGTCTAGCCAATGATATCAGTCATTAGACTTCCTGGCTACAACATAGACTGTATATAAATTATTAACCTATCTATATACAGCCTATGAGCTACATTGAATTAGATCTTTTGTCTGTTTATAATGTTTGAGATTTTAAGAACTACTGACTGCAAAAAAAAACTATCATACTGGATGTTTCCCACACCAGCAACAATCAAAATGTTCTCTTCCTCATCCATACACACACCCTCTCTTGTATTATTACAGCCATGTGAAGGTTTAGTGTCTTGCTGAAGTGCCAGGGGATTCCCATCAGGCCTTCCCATTATTGATGAACCATTTGGCACCAGCTAGTGGCCAAAATTAACAATCACCATAAGAGAGCTGCAGCTATAATGAGATGCAGACAGGTTTACCAAGTTACACATAGATTTATCTCAATTAACTGGTGAAAAATCTACTAAAATTATTTATTTAATTTTTTAACCCTTTCATGACATATTTCAAAACCCTTAATTCTCTCCATTTTTTGCTGGTGTTGGTTGTTGATTTTTAATCTGAGCTCATACAGAGACTACTGGTTCTATATTCTAGCTGATTATGTTATGTGATACTCTCATTTTAGCAATGACCACTGTAACAGAGATCACAGGCTCACTCTGAAGCTTTAAAAACATCATAAAAAAACATTACAGTTGTATGCTGTGTCCAGTAAGTGCTGGCTGTTTTTATTGAAATTGTTAAATATCTCAATCCAATCTGCCTGAAAAGCGGAATGGTGGAAGCCTCCTTCCACTGAAGACTCAACAACCTGATTACATTTTTCTCCCTTTTAAAACACATTGGCATGGTCATAACATGGATGAAGTGTTGCTCAAAGAAACAAGAGTCCTGTGCAAGCTTTCCTCAACTGTTAGATATGATGAATACATGACATTTTAAGTGATTGCAGTGGTGAAGAACACAAGGAGGGCTCAGTGCACCACTAGAGCTTATCACAATTACAGTTGCAATATTCTTCCTGGTGATGCATACGCAACAAGTCTGTGGATTTTCATGGAGTAACAGGCAGACGAGCGAGATTTACTCTTCAACTGTGTCCTTCTTGCTGGTTTCCTGTCCTTCAAAGATGGGGTACTTGCTCTCCACTTCCGCCCAGGTCATTGTGCCGTTGGCCAAATCCCGAACAATCACAGGCAACTCACTGACCTAAGGAGAGAAAAGATTGTTTAATTGATCATGTTAAATTGTGCAATTACAATTGAAATGCTGTCGTGTTTAATTCTTGTTTTGAAGCAATGTATGTGTTCATTTTTTAACAGGATAATCATCCAATTGCGTGAAAAAATGGGTATTAAATACAAATAAGGTTTTCAAAGCTCTGATGTCAACACCTGTGACAGCAGCAGAACATACTATCACTGTAGTTACGTGCAAAAAACGGAGGAAAATAGACTTGAAGCATAATACCACGCTTTACGTCACATTTATGCACATATAGGGTGAGTGAAACACCAGTCGTTACTTCGCCTGTGTCTAGAAAATATGTCAGTGAGCCAAGTTATAGAAAATAGGTGCAGTATCGTTTGGCAAAAAAGTTGAACCTGGTTTAAGTTCTGCTGTAACGCCATGCTTACTGTCACCCAGCAGCACACATCAGTGGTTGAGTACTTTGTAACGTGAACAAATTTCATTGTCACCAGTAAGGCACCAATTTAAAGAGAGCATATCATCTATTTTGTATCACAATGCAATTGCTTTGGTTTTGCATTTGCTGGGAAACAAGAAATTAATGTAAGTCTACAGCTGTTGGATCAGTAACCATGACGATAGATTTTTACTGCTTATGTTGGAGTTTATTTATACCATCCTCTAAAGCTGCAAGAGCAATTATGCAAAATGACACTATATAGTAAAATGCTAGAAGGGAGAAAGCCACTCGGTGAATCGTAACTTCAACCTTATGCGGGGGAAAAAAGACAAGGGAAGTTGTGCTGTACCTCGGCCCTGATCTGCCTCATTGAGTCACGGTCTCTCAGAGTGGCCGTGTGAGGCGTCTTGTTCACTGTGTCGAAGTCGATGGTGATGCCAAAGGCCACCCCGATCTCATCTGTCCTGGCGTAGCGCCTCCCGATGGATCCTGAGGAGTCGTCCACCTTGTGAGACACGCCGTTTTTGGTCATCGCCTCAGCTGAAAAGGAGAAAGAAACAGTGTTCGTCAAAACAGCAAAGCATTGCGTTTCTCATTTTCAGACAAAAATAGGACATACAGTATAGGTTATCATTATGTGGGCACTTACATAATTCCCTCACGAAGGGCACAAATTCCTGGTTTTGACTCAGAGGCAGGACGGAGCATTTGTATGGAGCTACAGTCGCAGGGAAGCTAAAGTACTGCAGGGAAAAAACAGAAACACTCATTACAGAGAAGCAGCAAACTTAAATCACTGAAATATGTATGGAGTAAGCAGCCAGTAATACAGTCAAACTGTCTGCAGGCATTTTGCTGATACTTTCAAATAATGACATAATGTTGTTTGTGTTAAAGGGAAACTTCATATTCTTTCAACCTGGACTCTATTTTCTCTCTTTGTTAGTTGTTGGTTAGACACAACAACAAACAGCCTGGATCAAGCAAAAGGTAAAGGGAAACATTTTATTTCTCTGTATGGTCCTTTCCATAAACGCTGTCAGACACTTAAAACAATCTGAGCCTGTCAGTGGCAAAAACCAGCACTTTTAATGGACGTTGATGATGAGGCGCTATTGACCCGGCGGGGCGTGTGTTTCGTGGTTGCCGGCTGAAGCGCTTTCACTCAATACATGACCAATTTCAAAAATTGTTGTCCCAATGATTCACTTGCACAGAAAACGATGGTAAAGTAGGGCACAGGTTGAAAAATCCTAAAGTTTCCCCTTTAATCTTTCGCTGCTGTAACACACTGTGTAATCTGAGTCATTGAAGATTATGTGCCAGTTGTGAGCTACTTCAATTTCAGCACAAATACTATTATGGTTACCAGCCACAAATAGGTTTTGTTATCATGAAGCCAAATCGTACACACAAAGCACACATCATACTCAAACTCTAAAATGTCTGTACTCAAGGACATCTCAAAGTTGAATCCGCTAGCTGGGCTATGAATCAAACACTGAGATAATGAGGATTTAAATACATTCTGCTTGATAGTAAAAAGCGTTCATATTGCTGTTATGAGGGAAACAAACCCTTAAACAGCTCTTATCACTAATTGCTTGAAAACGATAAAATCGTTAAATTATGTTATTATTATTAGTGGCGCAGTAATTATTGGCAGCTCGGTGGGGCATTTACTGGGAAGCAGCTGCGGACCGGAGCCAATCAGAGCAGAGTTAATAGTAAGAACATAAATAGATAGTAAATGAACAGTAAGAATGTAGGAGCACAACTATACTCAAACTTAAAGCAAGTTTTTGCAGAGTTATGATCTAAATCTGTCTATTATATCACATCTCCCGAAAATCAACTCACCGTTCTTTGTTCATCACCTTCTCTGACATGGAATGTGTGCTCAAAGATGGTGTACATGATCCTACCAATGCCAAAGGAGGGCTCGATTACATTTGGAACAACTTCCTCCACTGTGGACGACAAACACAGACAGGTGAGCTGTAGCTCTCAGTATCCCAACACAACAACAACAATGTATCTGCAACCGGGCTATGGAAGGCTGCTATAGTGACAGCTTCCATGCATAAAATCGCAGAATCAATGTGCGCCTGTCAATCAAAACCCATAGTTCAGCACTTTGGAGCTGACTTTGGGAACCACCAGGCGCTCTCTACTAACATTGCTCTCAATTAAATATAGATAAACATAACTACAACCTGTGTAACACCTGTAGAAGACATGTAATGACTTTTGATTTAATTGTAACTGTGATAAAACAATGCAGCTCTCAGTATCCAAACACGATCTTCATCATCACATCCTCTCGTGAGTGAATCTCACCGTGCAGAGTCTTCTGGAATCGCTTCACGCTGACCATGTCCTTTGTGAGTTTGAACGTCTTTCCTTCTGTCTCAACGGTGAACTCTCTGTGGAGTAAAAATAAAAAGATACTGACTGTGCTGGAAATGACGAAGCCCCAACCTTTCAGCAGGTGTCCAAACTGCTCTGCATGAATCCCATTAACAGCACTCACCCAGCCTCATTAAGCAGCTTCTCCTGTTCTGTAATGAAGCATTCATCACACACAGACAGATACTCCATGACTATCTTAGCATCCTTCTTATACGCCTTCCCAATGGCTCCTTTGTTGGGCTCAAACTGGACGACATTCACAACTTTGTGTGAAGAAATTAAGGATTAAAACTGATGGGTGTGTGATTACACATTGTTTTTTTTTTTTGGTGTTTGATGGATCAAAGGATTTTGCAGCTACTACAGTTTAAGGATATGGGTTCTTTTAGAGGCTTCTCAGCAACCAGAGGGACCTTTGTGGCTCGTGCATGGCATTTCAGATCAAAGCAAGACCGGTCAGCACACCCCACAATTTCGATCCAGCCCTGCAAGGGACAAACACTACATTAAGCAAACAGTACTGTATGTAGCCTAACTGACATGGCGACGCATTTGCAAAACATGAAGAAACACTGCAGTAGAACATACATAGGAAGTTTTGGTTTCAGCATCCCAGCAGTCGCAGGCGTAGTGGGCCATCTCGTTGTCCATGTGCTGACGGAAACGCAGCTTGTCTTTGGCTATACCGACTTTAGTAAGGTAGAGGTAGATCCTCCCGATAAAATATCCCAGGACGGAGTTATTGATCACTCCCTAAATGAGAAGAAACAAGTAAGAAATGTGTTTCAGAGTTACATTCTTTATTTACAAAGAACGATTTTGTAGATCACATTTATTCAGGTTAACAGTTGATGTTATTTTTACTTGGCTTCAGTCATGTAATAATTTGTAAGACAAGAGTTTAACAATATAACCCAGTCCTACATAATCCAAAATTAAAGGATGCTTTTGTATGCTCTGAAAAATAAACAATAATAAGTCAAACAAATAATTCCTACCTGCTCAACAGCATCACCCAGCCTCATGATCCGTGCAGACTGGCCACTGGTCTGGGCTTTAGAAGAGTATAACATGATATCCACGTCGGCTACACTGGAGAATTTAGGGTGGACCTTCTCATTTGGGTCCACAAAGTGCTCGATCTCAGCCATGGTGAACTCTCTGCGGGGAAATGTGGTGCAGTTAAATACCTGTTTAAGCAGAGATATATATAATGCTTGGAAAATAATAATAGGTAACCCAGAGGATCTCTCACCTGACGCGAATGAGTCCAGAGCGAGGAGAGATTTCATTCCTGAAGGAGTTTCCTATCTGAGCAGCAGCGAAGGGAAGTTTTCCCTGGTTAAACTCCAATAGACGCTTAAAGTTGAGGAAGATTCCCTGAGCGGTTTCAGGCCTCAGATAGCTGCAAATTTAAGATGGATTTAATCAATTACCCAACAATTACACAAATTTGACAGCATGGAGGAAAACGTGAACACAACGTTATTGAGTTTTTACCCTGGCATATTCCCCCCTGGTCCAATGGACGTCTGAAACATCAGGTTGAAGGAGATGGGTGCTGTGAGGTCATTTCCCGTGGTGGGTGACTTGACATTGTATTTCACAAAGAGATCGGTCAGCTCTTGCTGGGTGAAGTTGTCCATCTGAAAATAATATTACAAACAAAAAAAACAACAACAACATTTAGAGGCTTTTTCAGAAACAGCTTTTCCACATAATCCCTCCAAAGAGCATTTACTGTCAATCAGCACTGACCTGAGTGATGACTTCCTCCATCTCAGCCTTCTTCTCTGCTGTACACTTCTTATCAGACATCAACTTCTGGAGATGAGCTATAAGACACAGAAACATGAAAGAAAGAATCCTTTTACAAACTGTTGTGATAATACTTGACAGACAGCACAGTAATCATGTTACATTGATTGTATTCTACCTGCAGGGGGAACTTTAGACAAAATACATGTTGTTTTTGACCAGATCTGTGCTGTCAAAAAGCCTCTGAATATATCTCAGATCATACTTAACATGACTTGACATATTTCAGCTATTGCGTAACACTTTCATGTTTCATTATGTCATTTCTTTTTGGCATTCTGGGCTCATTACTCTGTAAGTCTTGCAGGGAATGACATCTTCTCCTGACATTTTTCTGCCAGCTTTTGGCACAGCTCCAGCCTCTGACCCAAGCAGCTTGTATTGCTATGAAAGCCCTGTGTGATTTCTGCTGGTCCGGCCACTTCCATTCTCCCTCAGGCACAACAGTGATACTTCAAGCTTAGCCAAACAGCAGCAGCCACTGACAACACAAGTCTGGACCGTGTCCATCCATCCCTCTCTCTCTCTGCAGAAACCCATGAATGATACAGATGAAAAACTCACAAAAACCCCTTCGTTTAGGATAACTAATCTTTAGTTTACTCAGCAGGGGAAGCAAAGTCTCCAAGACAAACAAGCCGATGTACCTTTGAGGAGGTGGTCCGCCCTGAAGCATTCGCCGTTCTTGACGTCTTTCACCATGTAGTCAGCAAATTTTTCCACATGTCCTGACGTCCTGATTAAAAATAAGGAAACAATACGACAAATTTGTCAAGTTTTCTTAAAAGAAAAAGTTATAAATACTTAATTCCATCCACACAAAACAACAATGTATCTGCAACCGGGCTATGGAAGGCTGCTATAGTGACAGCTTCCATGCATAAAATCGCAGAATCAATGTGCGCCTGTCAATCAAAACCCACAGTTCAGCACTTTGGGGCTGACTTTGGGAACCACCAGGCGCTCTCTACTGACATTGCTCTTAATTAAGTATAGATAAACATAACTACAACCTGTGTAACACCTGTAGAAGATATGTAATGACTTTTGATTTAATTCTAATTGTGATAAAACCACATTTATATCACGACTGACACAGCTGGAAAAAAAAAGCATCAGTGCACCTACTTGAGGACAGGCTCGGGGGTCAGCATGGTGCAGTCAATCTCCAGGATCTGCTCCTCCTGGATGAAGTGCTGCCTCCAGGCCTGCAGGATGTTATTCTTCAGGGCACAGCCCACAGGGCCGAAGTCATACAGGCCGCTCACCCCTGAGGAGCATTACTGCATGGTAACAGAGTGCTTAAAGACTATGTGTACGGTGGTTTATTCACTAACCGAAAAACCTTAATTCCCCTTATTTATGATCTTAATCTCACCTCCATAGATGGCAAAGGCCTGGTCGTAGAAGAATCGCCTCTTCAGGGTATCCTCCATCTTAGTTCTGTCAACGATGTCATCTTTGGGTTGTAGTGACAGCTCCTGCGATGAGAATTATATTTAAGACATTTTAATACTGCTATCAAGGTACAATGTGGCTCTATTGAAGAAGGCACGGAGGTCCATTTAAGGATCAATTTTGAAATTACTTCCAACTTTGCAAAACAATACATTTGTAGCGTCCAAATTGAACAAATCCCCCGATGATGTTCACACCCACATCTTCTGCCAGAACCCACTTCTCAGTCTGCTTGTCAACATAGCGGTTTGATAGAAGTGATCCAAAGCACGGGCACAGTCCCCAAATTAAAATTGATGTTACATAAATATTAGGGACTCTCAAGGAAATTAAATAGCAGAGGTTGTAAGAGACACTCAAATACATCAGTCTTGCTGTGTGCAATAACACCTCTGCTCTTTTTGTTTAAATGCTAATGTTTTATATTGTTAAAGTGCATATTTTCTATGAGGATAACAGATGTGGTCTGATATAAAACATTGAGAAACCAGGGCTGCAACTGATTATTATTTCAGTTTACTTCATCAATTAGTTGTTTGGTCAATAAATTGTCAGACAACAGAATGTATATAACAATTCCCAATCATCTTCAAACTGCTCATTTTGTCTGACAATAAATCCAAAACCCAAAGATATTCAGTTTATTATCACATAAGCAGTAAATCCTCACTAATGAGAAGCCAGAACGAGGCAGTGTTTGGGATTTTTGCTTGAAAAACGACTTGACTGACTGCTCAATTAGTTAATTTTAATAGTTGATATTGTAATGTGATACAATATTGTTCATATTATGTATAATACGTCTATGTCTGTCCTGCACTGTGTAGATGTATATAGATTTAATTTTAAATTGTTAACTGTTCATATATATTGTTAATCAACACACAGTTTATTTACACTCAGATTGATATTTATATCTAGATTGGTATTCATATTTATATTCTGCTTTTGTGCACATAGTTTTTATCATGTCAGTATGCAAACACATAGTCCACCCACACTAATGAAATGTAAATTACTGTCTCTGTGTTACACTGTTATGTTTGTGTTTACATTCATTGTTTAATGTTCATGTTTATTGCTTTTTCTGTTGACATCTGGACCTCATTGTACTTGCTATTTGGTGAATAAATCTGATTCTGATCGTATAATCTACCAATTATTTCAGCTCACTGGAAACCCAGAATAACTGCAGAGCAGCCTGGTCTACGTGTCACAGTTGAGAAAAGCTTCTGTTCTTGTTTGTGTTACATAAAAGGCTTGGCAGGGCATTTAAAAACAGATTTAATGACTGAATTCAGCCTCAGTTATTTGGACTTAACATTAACTAAGAATACATTGACTCACCTTGGCCTCCAGAGTTCTCTTCCTTGCTTTCAGTTCAGCCACAGCCTTTGTGACATCCACATCAGGAGCGCCATCCTGTTTCATTTGGCGCACCAGGTCCCCCTAAATCAGAGAGAAAAGCCATGAGCCGGCTACAACGACTAAATCTGGGCATGTTTACTAAGCAATCAGCTGATGATCGTTGGATTGTTTATCAGTAGCAGCATTAACTTGGCTTCTTCTCTTTAACCCCACCCTGATCGCAGACGTCTGCAGCAGTAGCAGCGGCACACTGAAACGTGGCAAAGCGTTAGCAGCTAACTTATAGCTCGTCATTCATTGACAGCTTCATTAGCAGCCGGTTAGCTTGGCAAGCTACACCCATTGTTACGGTGTGTGAGGCCATAAAATTATATCTAATCCTAAACACACAGATTAAAGTCGTATCAAGTGAGATTGTGAGATAATTCAGCGCTACCTGTTCTTTGACTGCAAGCCTCAAAGGGGCGAGAATCTCCTCAATGTTGCCGTCCATGGTTTGTCCTTCCGCCGTCAGCTGCAGCCACAGACTTTTCTTCTTGTTCTTCCTGCACAAGCAGACCGATGTTGAAAACGGTCTGGGTCGGGGCGGGTAGCGGAGCGACTGCCGAACAAACCGGACCGTGGACACCGGACAGAGGGAGGAAACGTCAGCGCTGGTCCTCAGCAGTGCCGATGCTGCGCTACGAAGAAGCATGGACCGCCGTAATGTGAGGAGAGGAGAATGATGAAATCTCTGGAAATAAGTAAATGCAGCTGACGCTCCGGGAAGACACTTTCGCTACGCGCATGTGTCGGCAGATTCGTCAAACATGATAAACTAAGCTAAGCTAAGCTAAGCTAAAAATAAAAATAAAAATAAAAATAAAAATAAAAATAAAAATAAAAATAAAAATAAAAATAAAAAAAGATAAATACCATTTTCATGTGGGTTTTTCTGTAATCCATCACAATGAGCCATTTTTGTATGGAGGCCTATTGCTGCCTGAAAAAGAAAAAAAAAGATTTTATATTATAAATAAATATAAAAATAAAAATATCCATGGTAACTCAAAATTATGACATACTATTGTTAGATACTTATACTACAGTGATACTATGGTTAAAAAAAAAACATTACATGTATTCTGCTTTAAATATATATGTCAAACATACAAAATGCAATAATCAAAAAGAAAAGGAAAACAAGAAAAGAAACAAAAAAACAAAGGAAAATTAGAAAAGTACTAATGGTTTATAGTTTGGTCAAATTTAAAGGGAAACTTTGGTATTTCTGGACCCTATCTCCCCATCTTTTTGTGTCTAAGTGACTAATGGGGACAACAATATTTGAAATTGGTCCAGTATTGAATGAGAGTGCTGCAGCCGGCAGCCGCAAAATGGGCTGCAATGTAATCCTTTGGGGCAAAAGTGCCCCATCAATGTACGCCCGCTAAATGTTCTTATTTTTGCTGCTGACAGGCTCAGATTGTTATTATAAGTGTCTGACAACATTATGGAAAGGACCCTACTGATAAATAAAATATTTTTTATTTACCTTTCGCTTGATCCAGTCTGTTTATTATTGTGTCTGACCAAGTCTCACTCAGATGTCTGGTTCTGAAATCTCACGAGAGTTGAGTTGTTATCAAAATTAGCTCAATATTCAGCCATGACAGAGTTGGAGAGAGGAGTCCCGGATGGACTTTGTTGTGTTGGAGTACAGAAAGTGTAGCTTAGTGTTATCTAAAAGATTTTTAAAGTTATGGTTAAATATTTAGCTGATTACTGAATGATATTTCTTCTTGAGCGAGACTTGGTTAGACACAATAACAAAGAGACCGGATCAAGCGAAAGGATTAAGAAAAACGTTTTATTTCTCTGTATGGTCCCTTCCATAATGTTGTCAAACAATCTGAGCCTGTCAGTGGTAAAAATAAGCACTTTTAGTGGGCGTACATTGCCCCAAAGGATTACATTGCAGCCCGTTTTGTGGCTGCTAGCTAAAGCGCTCTCGCTCAATACTGGACCAATTTCAAAAGTTGTTGTCCCCCATTAGTCACTTTGACACAAAAAGATGGGAAAATAGGGTCCAGGTTGAAAAATGAAAAATACCAAAGTTTCCCTTTAAGTCTCAACAACTGAAAAATCCTCCATGGGGCTCATTTTCAGGAAATCAATAAAAGGTGCCCACATCTTTTCAAAGTCTTTAATGCAAATGTTAGTTTTTCCATAGATGACGAGCTTAAAAGTCCCTTTAGTCATTGATCGCAAGATGGCTTTAGTGTTGAAAAACATACTTCTTAAGTCGCTCCTTCAACGCTGGTGAGGAATAAAGGACGATGTGCATCTGTGCAGATCCTCCTTGTTCCTCCAGAGTGTTATGATGTTTGAATTAGAGAGAACACAGGCAAGTATGGAAACAGATTTAATACGGACTAAACATAAATCCTTGGATATCATTGAATCCAGAGTAGTAAATCCTGTGATATCTTCTGTGTCACATTCCTCCTTTGCTGTTGTAAAAACAAGGAGTCGATCATTCCTCCCAGAAGATAAATCCCAGACACTTCATGAATCCCCAGGGCTCAAATCTCATCAACTCAGCCTTATTAAAACTAATTGTGCAGAGGAATGACAAGATGTGACCTTTACTGTTTCAATCATTTTAATACCCCTTCATTGATAGGAAGATCTCCTGACATTTGATTGATGAAGGCTGTTTTCTCAAGGTCGTTTCAGTCAGTTCCTGCTCTGTCAAAACCAGCATGCTGGAGTCTGTTGTGTGCCGCTTGACAGTAAACAGCCTTGAGCTCAAGTGGTCATGTTGGATTGTTGACCGATCAGTTTCACTCATTCTGTGTCAAATTCAACTGAACTGATGTTTTTTGCTGAGCATTTTTTGATCTCTAAGTTTGATGGTCTTAGATTTAGCAATGCTGTTTTTATATACAAACAGAACCGTGTTTAATGAATGGATGCATGTAAGGGTTCTGTGTAGCCCATTTACCTCTAAAGAATGAGAGGAATAAAATGGAAAATAAAAGAGACTTAAAAATAAATCATTAGCATCCCAAGTGATAGAGGAAGCATTATCCATTCGTCACATCTATCTTGTTCAGGTGCAAGTCCAAAAAACCTGTTACTGTCAATTCTGTCCCCACAAGGACTTGCAACTCTGTCATCTGCTTCCATCAAAATTTTCTCTCTGCTACACTGAAAAAAGTACATTTCAAGCCCCGATCACCACCCCAACACCCAAACTCTAGAGACAAACACACAATAAAAACTCGGGCTCGAAATGTGCTTCCTTGAGGGGGTGGAGTGAGGATTTTGACATGAGCAGCAGACGACATGCCGCAAGTCCTTTGGGAGATATTATACCCGTACATACTGTATGTTACATAACATGTCTAAATGCGACCACATTGTAAAAAGCATGATCGAAAATAGCCCCTATGGCCAGTTTGGATCTTCTCCACAAGGTGGTACCAAAGGCAAACTAATGATTGTATAGAAACACATTCTACAGTCACATAAGCAGAAAATACCTAATTACAATGTTGTATTGACCATTTTGTACAAATATTGACTTGAGGGTATTTTTAGTTAGGTATATTATTTTAAGCTGTAAAAGATTGCATTTTTGTACTGTATGATACTGTAAGATTGGCATACATTGGCATGTATTATGAGGTATTTGTACCACCTACATATCAGCCTGTATGAGGAAAAGTGAGCACATACTGTCTTTACTTTATTCCTAATATTTTAATGTCTTTTTGCTTTTATATGAATTTATGTTTCTGTCCTTTAATTTGTGTTTAAAACAGAGATTCAAGGTGTTTATCATGCTACTTCTCCTAGTTCATGAACACTCCCTAATACCAAGGATATAGTGCACACAGCTCAACAACAGCATGTCATTTGGAAAGCATTTTTACTTCTTTAAACAGGAAAAAAAAAAGCATTTTGTTATAAATGTACTGCCTCACATTGTAGGATGTCTGGACATCAAACTATCTACCCTTTACAAGCCTCACTATGTCATTGTTTATGTGGGGAGGACCTTGAAGCTTGAGGAAAAAAACAAGTGAAAGGGGCTCATGTAGAGAGAGAGAGATGATGTGATTCCAATTCCTTACTGAACTACACCCACATTCATAAAACATTCAAGGACCCCGCAGTCTGACAGCACACCAGCAGATGTACTTGAAGATAGTGAGAAAGATCATCTGTGTCCTATCAAAGTTAATATCAAAACCATATTCATTTCAATTATTCATCAACAGAAATGCATGGCTCGAGGCCTGTGCCACACAGATCCCTCAGACATAAATGTCAGAGTCCAATGTTTCATGTTGATGATCAAGATGTGAATGCTCCGCTGTTTGATCTCATGTCTTAAGGTGCTGTTGGTCCAGTATGTGTGGATATTTCTTTATCCTTATGACACTTGCCACTCCCTTTGCCAACAAGAGGGCGAGCAAGTGTTTGTGCCCTGCAGCTGTAATTTTTCAAAGAGAGATTATCTGTGTCCTCAAATAGGCTCTTGAGTGCTGCGCTCAGTCTAACAACCACACGACAACCATTCATTCTGTAACTAGACATCTTTGCTATTAGCTGCTCCTTCAGGGTTTCATTAGTCTGAATGTTTTTAATATATAACCAACCTTGATGTAACATTTTGCAGGCAAGAGATCAACTGAGAGCATTAGCAATGTCATGTAATATTTACACAATGATTAACAAAAAAAAATACTTACAGTATTTAAAAAAAATCATATAATTAGAGACAGTGTAATTCTAGTCATCGTGGTACCACTATCTGATGAGTCACTCCTCATTAAGGGTTTGAAAATGGCTTTATTAATGGTTAATAAATCACTTATATGGCATTAATAAGAGCATCTTTTGGGTTGCCAGGTTGTGAAAAGAAAAAAAAAAAACGTCTGGTAAGTGTTTGTCCCCCTGCTGGACACTTGTGTTTTTAGCTCTATAAATGAATCATGAGGACCATCTAAGCTGCAGAGAAAGTGGACCAAAAACCATTAATATTAACACCAGATTTGATGGTCTATTAGAAAGGATGATTACCAACATTTATAACCACCAAATAGAAAGACGAAACACCAATAAACACCAAACAAAGAGGGATTTTCCACAATCTGGCAACCCAAATGTTATGGAAGGCTTACATCAGATTCATGAGGTATTGTAAATTATTTATTAACCAGTCTGATTGTTATTATCATTATTAATAATAACTAGAGCTGTTGATTAATAGATAAGTCAATCGACAGAAAATTAATCAGCAACTAGTTTCACAATCGTTCTCAGTCATTTTCTTCAGCAACAATGCCAAACATTTGCCGGTCGCAGCTTCTAAAATGGGAAGATCTGAAGCTTTTCTGTGTCATATATGATAGAAAACTGAATTTCTTTGGATTTTAGACTTTTGATCAGACAAAACACAGCATTTGAAGACGTCATGATAGGATCTCAGAAATTATAACAGGTATTTTTCTCTTCTCTTTTCTGACATTTTATAGACAAAACAATTCATCGAGAATATAATTGGCAGGTTAATCGATAATGAAAATAGTTTAACTTTTAGCAATGCACATATGTTGATTGATTGCTCCCTTGTGCATGTAATCAGCAGGTTCTGACACTGCAATTTTTGCTTCATGTCTTTCCTGATTTCTTTCATAGAATTATTGATCTTATCAAGGTATAGTAACCGAGCTGTGGTTAAACACAGGCTCAGTGTCATCAGATTTCAGGTGGCCGTGCAGTCTTGACAGACACAGTAACCTGAGACCGACTGTCAAGTGCTGAGAAAAGATAGTGATTGTGCAAAGTAGCTCAGAGAGAGACACCAGACATGTGTTGTAGTGTCAACTGTCTGTATGTTATTGTAAATATCAGGACAGAGGCACTGACCCACACTAAAAGCACTGTGTCGGCTGTGAGATTACATACTAATTGTGAGCAGCATCAACAGATGACAGCCTGCACTTACTGCTGTTTTCCTCCTGCCCATATGCCATCTTACACTTGTCTCTCAGGTGGGGTCATTTAGGGCTGTGTGGGCCTCAGCTCCATTAAAGTGACAGTGAAGATGAAGAGGGGGCGAACACTCAGACACGTCACTGCTGGCAACGGACCAGAAAACCACTTTATCTCCCTTGTAGTTATTATACGATCCACTGAAGCTGAAATAGCATGAATAATGTTTGTTTATCAGTGCACTTGTAGGTGTGTAGGTCTCTGGTTCACAGGTGGTTCAAGGTATGGGAAAAGGCTACATGATGTAGACAGTAGATTGAAGGGACACTCCACTTTTTTTTTTTACACATAAAGGTTGGTTAACTCATACTTCTCAGCCTGTGAAAATATTTGTATAACATCTTGGAGCTCTGGAGGAGCTTTGTCAAGTGAGGAAATAACCCTCATCATTATCTAATCTTGGGTTTGGAGATTATAGGTGTATAACATAAAGTTCGTTAGATGCTGAGGACTTGGGGTTTGAAAGACTGCAAGGATGACAGAGAGGGTGAAATTAATATTGGTTGCATTGTGGGAAATGTAGTATTAAGCCTCTCTGGAGCCTGATCCATACTCAAGACTAAAAGTCAGGATATCTCGGCCGTTGCAGCACAAATTTTGACCTTGACCTTCATTCTTTTTTTTAATGTCGGTCATAACCATTGTGTTATAAGGCACCCTTTATATAGGACTTACTGTATAAGTAATAAATAATGGTTAATTAATAATTTAGTTTTATGGATCATTTATAATACACTAATAACCCATGTTTTGGGTTGCCGGGTTGATAAAAATCCCTTTGGCTTTGGCTTTCTATTTAGCAATAATGCAGTTAGAAATGCTGAAAATCCATTAATAAATGCTGATAAGGGCTTCAAATTCTCTAATATAAGCCATCGAGTTTTAATTGTTAATAAGTCATTAGAAGGGGTTTTACAATAATCCATTTTACTGATGAATTAAATAGTAAAAAGAAGACAGCTGAGAGCTAAAAAGCGTCATGCAAAAGGGATTTTTCACAACTTAGAAAACACAAAGTTATTTTAATTAATTGCCAACAACTTAGAAAGTCTTTAGAAAGTGATACTTATCAAGTTGTACAAATATGTCTCTCGAGAGTCCCCCAATATTATGGAAATCCAGTAATAATATGACTGGAGTATCCTTTTAAAAATGTAATCAATGGTTTCTTTTTGAAAAATGAATTCCTTTGTCTTCACTTTGAGATAATTTGATGCTGTGTTTTTGTGACTCCACATGCTGAAGGATGTTTCAAATTCAAGCAGGCATGACTACTAATGTTTTTATGCATTAACAATATTTCGAAAAATCACACACTCTGGATAGACTTGCTTGTTAATGTGTCCCCAGGGCCTGTATTGCTACTACTGGGGACACCAAGGGCATGTCATTGCTATTATTTCAGGGAATTTGGGGGTTTAAATGTCACACAGTGAGTTTTTTAAACAGAGAAAATCCGTAAAATTTGACTTCAATCCATTACAATAACAGGATTTGGTGTTCTGTAATTATATTCCTGAGAGGAAGGCTTTGAAACAGAATTTATGTGGCCTAATCATAGGGACAGATTTGCCAAAAATATATTTTTAAAAGCTAAAAACATAGATGTTAAATGTGAAAAATAGTATTTTGAAGAATTTTATAGAATTCCTAAGGAAGGGTGGGGTTGCCTTAGTGGACTTTAGACTCTTGACCTCAGTGTTTCTAAAATCCTCCTGTCAGCAGCGAGACATTTCCTCTGCCAAAAAGATGTGAATATTCTCCTAAATAATTTGGGGACGAAACAATAAAGTAAAAATATGAGATTATTTTCTGTAAATCAGACTATAATCTCTGTGAAATGTTTCCCTGCATGCATTTTAAAGGATAATACCAACAAACAGTGAGTGGAGGGCGGACTGGGGGGGGGGGTTATCCAGCACGAACTGAGCAGGATAACGGAAATGTTGAAGGCGTGTTCTTGTTGTTTGTTGTTATTGTTGTTGTTGTTGTTGTGAGCCTGCACGGTCGCCATCTCTGGCTAAACACTATGACCGTATCACGCAGTTGATATTGTGTGTGGATTGAAGCCTGATCGTACAGTAGCAGCAGCAGCAGCAGCAGCAGCAGCAGCAGCAGCAGCAGCAGAAGCAGCACAGCAGCAGCAGAAGGCGGGGGCTATGCTGCCTGCAACAGCCACAGCAGACACACACACACACGGCTTCAATGCAGGACTGACGCTTTTGTTTCTCTCTCCCCACACATCGGACCGTCACCTCAAATGTTGGACGCACTGTGGCCCGCTTCTTCTTCTTCTTCTTACTGACATTTCCTCTTGTTTGTAAAGCTCCGGGGGGAAATGGGACTGCATGCTTCGATTAAAATGGGATTTTAATGCTGCAAACAGCGGACTCTCTAGCCTGTGCGCAGCCGGGGGACTGTAGCGCGCTTGGTAATGTTTGCCAAGGAATAAAACGGTGTAGCCGAAGGTGCGTAACATCTCGTTTCCATGGACAACACGTCCATAATAACACAGGTTGCAAATCCGAAAGAGGAGGAGAGCATTTCTTCAAGTCAAGATAAAGGTAAGGCGCAGAAAAAATGCAAAATCTGACACATTTTTTTAAAAGATTTTTTTTGTCTGAATTTTGATTTCCGTCTATTTTGGTGCAGCCGCGTATTTGTTTATGTTGCACGGTGCTAATATGATCTGCAGCCCGTCAGTGCAGAGAGGATATTGGGCTTCTGACTGCAACAGCAAGCCAGTGTATCGACGGTAAACCTCCATTGTTCAGCTGAGGCAGAGAAACATTAAGAGCCAGAGCCTCCAGCCAGGCTGTCACTTTATATAATGTTGTGAGTGCACTGAAACTTTACTGTCAAGCGCTTTATTGTGCAGGACTGGATTTTTTTTTAAATCATTTTGCGACTTATAACGTGAAATTTTCTCATCTGTGTGGAGTGTGCTCGGTTTACTACAGGGGGCGGGTACTCTACTCTTTTTCTCCCTTCACTATCGACATCCCTGTATACACAACACTGTAAAATGCCTGGTTTACTACCGATAACAACTAAATCCAGGGGTAAAATCATCAGTTTAGGTATCATAATTGAAGAAAACAACCAATTTCTAAGTATTCACATGAGAATAAATAGAATTGTATAGATTTGAAGTCGCTTTCTAAATGAAGGGGATGTTTTTATATACTAATGTTGGAAAATCTATAATAACATTGATGTATTTTTCACATTTTATCAATTTTAGAACGAAAGCGCCACACTAAAGCAATAAAAATGTGAGAGGACAATGCCTTTACAGTGAAACCCAGCTTGTTTATCAGTATCATCATCATCCTCAGTGCTTATTGATGATAAAAAAAACAATATATGACTGATAGTGTACGTTCACATGGTGAAAAAAGTCCATTTTCATCTGTGTCAAAAAAGCCTGAAAACACCAGCTCAACAGCTGTTCCACAGATTACAGAGGCTGAACGAAAACACATTTTCTCTCTTGTTGTTTTGCACAAGAGTCGCCACTTCGCCATGTGGTGATGACATCAATGACAAATCCCCCCCATGAGTCAGGAGCTTTTCAGTTTTCATTAACTTTGAGAAGGGTTTGCACTCATCTATGCAGGCCAGTATACTCGCACTCTACTCAGAGTTTCCCCAGAGGGAACTTGTGCATATTTATCTCACTTCCATATTTGTTGGAGCTGCATACAGGTAGTTGACAAAGTGTTACTCGTGTTATGGAGCGCTGCGTGCATACACGTGGGCTACACAGGTGTCAATGGGGAGATCACAGTAGGAGGGCAGGGTTGTTTGGAGCTCAGGGCCCTGACATTACCCCAGCACCCATCCCACTGAGCCATAGGGTGCCTGGAGGCCAGAGGGACCACAACTTCCTGCTACACCCTGTTCTCTGTTGAGGAAAAGGTCACCTTCCTGCATCACCCTCTGCTGAGCACCGCTGACATACATGAACCACCCTGACTCATTAAATGCTCAGGGTGCGGCCATTAAATCCAGTTAAAATCAAGATCTGGACACAAATATAATTCAGGATCAGCGTTGAGGCTTGGACATAACCTTTATTTTCAATACAAGAAGCTCCACGACTGACCTGGATGATCATGGCAACCAGATCAATTATGATTTATGTACCGCCGCACATTTCCAATATTCTTTCCCCTCATCAGCTTACTCTAATCTTGTGGCGCTGCCTTGATAATTAAAAAACATCATAAACAAATCAATGAAAACAATCACTAAAAAGCAAACATTCATCTTCATCTTTGGCTGGACGGAGAGAAATAACATCCAGGAAACTGTTGCTTTCTTTTCTTTTTAGCACATTTTAAAGCCCTTGCACAGAATTCCCACACTTTCCCGTCTGTGACATCCTGCTTGTCTTGAGCAGTAAATCCCAGATGACGTGTGGAATCCGACAATTAATCTGGCAGGATAAAATCCGGGGTCAGTCGCTGACCAGAGAGAACACAACACACACACACACACACACACACACACACACACGCAGTCAGGCTCCTCAAACGGCTGCTGTGACACACATAAACTATCACCAGGGAGCTTTTCCTGAATGGAGTTCCTGCCCTTCACTACTGGCTCTGTCAAAGCAGACAACAAACAGCACTGTTATGTCCGGGACAGTTACTCCTGCTCGGGCTGCACTGAAGCCACAAATG